>NC_142651.1:43122704-43275000 GCF_055504915.1 Nelumbo nucifera | reverse complement strand
AGAAACAGGAAGAGGAACAGATTGTGAGTTCTCCTCCCCAAAACTCTCCCCCCTGAGGAGAACCACTCGAGAAGAAGAATGTGGATTCAGAAAAGGTAACATCCATGGTGACAAATCTGCTCCTCGACATTGGGTCATAATAGCAATACCCCTTTTGGTTCTGAGCATACCCAATAAAAACACATTTCTTGGCCTTAGGATCCAATTTCTTGCGATGAGGGCCAAGAATGTGAACAAAAGAAACACAGCCAAAAACCCTCAGAGGTATATGAAATATCTCTCCATCTGGAAAAATGATGCTAAATGGCACCTTAAACCCCAAAGTCCGTGAAGGAACACGGTTAATCACATGTACGGCTATAAGAACTACATCTCCCCAGAACTGCACAGGAACTAAAGCACACACCATAAGACTCCTTGCCACCTCCACAATGTGTCTGTTTTTCCTCTCAACAACTCCATTCTATTGTGGTGTATATGCACAACTGCTCTAATGAACTACACCATGTTCTAAGAGATATTAGGTCCTTCTCAAAGTACTCTCTGGCATTATCTGATCTAAAAACCTTAGTTCTCACTCCAAATTGTGTGAGAACCATCTAGTGGAATTGTCGTACTAAGTTAGGAACCTCATCACATGATCTCATCAAATATATCCAAGAATATCGTGTATAATCATCCACAAACAAGAGAAAATAACGGAATCCTCCCATCGGAGGGATTTGATATGGCCCCCATACATCAGTGTGAACAATATTAAAAGCAGAAGTACTTCTTTTATTACTTGGTTTAAAAGACTGTCTACAATGCTTTCCTAACTAACAACTCTCACAGTCCAAAGTAGATAATTGAACAGACTCAAACAACTTTGGGAAAAGACATTTCAAAGAATTAAAAGAAAGATGTCCCAAGCGATTGTGCCAAAGCTTGGAATCTCATCCAGAAGGTAGACTCCATTCACCTCACGACCACTCCCAATCATCTTCTTTGACTCCAGATCTTGCAAAACACAATTACCAGGAAGAAAGGTTACAGAACAATTCAAATTTTTTGTCAAAGAACTAACAAACAGTAGGTTGGTATGAAGTCTAGGGACATGTAAAACAGAGGACAGAGTTATATCATTGGTCACTCTAACTGTCCCCTTCCCAGCAATGGTCATATGTGAACCATCTGCTGTAGAGGACAAAGTTATATCATAGGAACTGAAAATGGTAAGGGCATTAGTCATATGCTCAGATGCTCCTGAGTCTATAATCCAGGGAGGTCTCTCCTTACCTGAAGTGGATGCAAGATTCGCAGTTGCATATGAACTACCTGTATGTGTAAAGGAAGTGGTGTAGTTGGCTCCTGCATTTTGCTGTCCATCTGGAAGGCTAGAGCTAGGTGAATCTTTCTTACTCATAAGCTGTCTAAACCTCTCCAATTTTGTTCTCACCGCTGCTACTGCAATGGATTCCCAATCAGTTTGGGAGAGAGGGGTTGAAGAGTCTCCTGTAGTGGCTACATTTGCATTTCCCTTCTTGTTTCTTATCCGAGCAGGCATAAGATTTGGATGAAGCTTCCAACAAGTGTCCCTGGTATGCTTAGGCTTCTTGCAGTAATCACACACCAAGTCCTTCTTATCTTCCTTTCTAGTCTCACTTCTCCCCCTGTTTCCATTCGGCTTAGGTTTTGTTGTACCAACCATAGCCGACTGGTCAATCCCAGGCTGTCTCAGCATTACATTCCTCCTACTCTCCTCTCCAGAGACAAAAGCATAGGCTTGAGAGAGTGTCACACCCTCCCTAGAAAGAATATGCTGCCTAGCAATGCCAAATTCAGGGTTCACCCTGCCAAGAACTCAAAAACCCTATTCCTCTCTACCAGTTTGTGATAAGTTGCTACAACATTTACATTTTCCCATACCACAGTTTCTAAATGATCTATTTCTTGCCATAGGGTTTTCAGCATGGAGAAATACACAGCAAGAGGTTGTTCTCCTTGTTTCATACTTATTTCCTGATTTCTTAACTGATAGGCTCTGGCTTCATTTTGCTTCTGAGAGTAGGTTTCAGTCACTCCATCCCAAATCTCCTTAGTAGTATTAGCCCATAGGAAATTTTTTGCAATATGAGGTAACATAGAATTACACAGCCAAGACATTACCATGTAATTCTCTTGCACCCATCGGGAAGAGTCTGTATCAGGTTTCTTCTCCTCCTAGTGAGATACCCTAATTTTCCACGGGCACCAATAGCCATCTTAGCTGATTGTGCCCACTCCAAATAATTTGTACCATCAAGTTTTACTGTAGTAATGATCCCAGACCCAAAAATATCACTACTACCTCCAACACCCAGTCCCATAGTACCGGTAGATTTCATCTCGGTATTCCAACTCTCCATTTTACTTCAAACAGTTCAACAGTAAGAAAAAAATAGATTGGAGACCTTCAAAAAATAATTTAATACCACACACACAGAAACCAACCCTTCCGGAAGAAGAAAACCCTAGCTAGAGGGAAATCTCTCTCCTCTCCACACCTCCCAACAGAGAGAAAAGTGAATCGATCACTCCGGGAGGCCTAGAAAATTTCAGAAATCAAACTACCCTCTTCAGAAAATCAAAAGAAAACTAACAATACCTGGATGCCCAATATCAGATAAAAAACAAAGAGTCCAACTTTTCTGGGACTCTTCCCCATACTCCAGTTCTTCCTGATTTTGATGCCGAACAGTAGATCACCTTCCTGATGTCTAGATCCCACCAAAAACTCCAAGAACTAGGCAATCTATAGCAGATCGATCAGCCCTTTACTACATGCAGTTGGCTGATCTAGAGCTGCATGAGAATGCTTCAAGAAACCCTAGCCGATGCTCTGATACCAAGTAGAAATCTGCTGAATTAAAAAATATGAAAGAAAGTAGTTTCTTGAAGAGAGAAGGAGAAGAGAAGAAGAGAAGAAGAGAAGTTGAAAGAAAAGAGAGCAATAATTTGGCCGCCCCCTTCACTTATTATTTATACTAAAATAATAGAACAATACAAAGACAACTATGCCCTTATAGGGCGGCAAAACGTAAAACAGCATATATAACACTCAAAAAACATGATAAAATTTGGACTCACATAACTACTCTGGTCCCCACCTCGTATTTAACAACTAACATAAAACATCTACTCAAAAAAACATCATAAAACTAATTAATCTTCAACACTATATATTTGAAATTATCTTGTTCTTTTAACAGACTTTCATATGTTTGCTCATATAGTTGGCATCTATAATTGACCAGTTTGGTTAACCAGGATTTTTTATTCCGTTTTGTCAGTTCGGTTTTTCAGTTTTTGATGATTATCCCTAATAGCTGTTTTTATTTTTTATTTATTATTTTTTTTTTGTGCGTGTGTGTGTGTGTGTTGGTTAGTTAGCTGTTATGTCTGCATTCCTGGGTCCTGATCAGAGCAAAACAGAGAGTTTATTAGCTTCAGATCCTGATGTTTTACCGTGGATTCAGAAATACCAACGTAGCCGAGAAACAGTGTCTCAGACTGACTATGAGGTAAGGACTATTATTTGTGTCCTTTCAGATACAGTGCAAAACAGTAGACAAGAAAAAGATTCAATGGTAATAAAAGAAAACCTGTCATGAATATTTTTCTTGTGGTATAATGCTAATAAGGAAAAGGGGCTTGGCCAGGGTAAGCAAGGGTAATCCTAACCCTGCACCTTCCTAATGAAAGAGCTTGACAGACACTGGCCATAGGTTACCTATTATGGCTTGGAATATGTCAGGTTAGACTTATGTTTTGTCACTCTCAGGTTAGGCACTCAAGAAAAATTTATTCTCATCACAATTATCTCGAGTTCGTTAGATAAACCCTGCTTCTGTCATCTGGTACTCAAAATTCAACAAAGGTGTACCACAATTGTCTGGAATTGGTTAGAAAAATTCTACTTTTCCAGTGAGGCCATATCTTTTGTAAAATCATAAGTGTTCCAGTGTTGTAACTATTTTTTATTATGTTTGTGGCCTACCTTTTCCCTTTTGAACCTTTCAACTTGTACCAAGATGCTTGTTAATTCAGGTGCAGTCATGGGTCTTTGCTGCACATTATTAAACCACTTCAATTTGTCTTTAGATTGTCACTCAAAGGGGCCCTTTTGGTTCATGTAGCTGTATTAGTTTCTAATTTATCCTACATGTATGCCATTCCATAATTTCTGGATACTTTGTCCTGTATAACATGTCCAGTCTTCAAATGGTATTAATATGTTTTAATCACACGACTCTCTCTCTCTCTCTCTCCTCATTCTTGCGCTTTAACAGAAATGGTACTACATATGCTGTATTCCTCGTGCATATTAAAAAACCTTTTGGTTCTTATTACCAATATTGACAAATAGTCTTTCTGATGTGCCATGTCAGGTTGACCTTATAACTACCCTAACGAAACTTAGTTGCCTGGGGCAAAAAATTAACTATGAAGCCTATACATATCCTGTTCAAAAAGTTGATTTAAGCAAACTCAAGTTATAGAAGCAAGGAGCTGATAAAAGAGAAGAACACCAACTCAGCACAGTTGATTCCTAGTCACAACATTTATTTACCTTTGGAGGCTCAGTGTTTTGGAGGAACATTTTTCATTTCAATAGTGTGAGATAGAATTTTATTTCCAATTTTGAGATGGTATGTTTTGGTCTCCAGGTTTGTGGAGTTACATAGTTATCAGCCTTACATTACAACTTGTATCCTTTCCTTAGATCGGTAATTCTGGTAAGAAGAAAATTTGTAATATATGCTTGTACACCATTTTGGCATGTAGTTTTAGTAGATGAAATGTGAAAGATATGTTACTTGTACAAGGACACTATACTTGTGGTTAATCCAGAAGGCTACTTTGAACTGCACGGAAAACCAGTAGTATTTGGTTTTTTCTTTCCAAAAAGATTTTAAGCATGCAACTTTTTTCTTTTTCTTTTTTTTCTGAGAGGCATTCGTTTTTTTTTTTTTCTTGGAAGCCTTATAATACCATCTTACAGCATATTTTTAACCATACTGATACTTGGGAACTGAGTTGGAATGACATAATATTCCAGATGTGTGGCGTACTACGCATTTGTAGAACATGCAAAACAAACCTATAAACTTCACATTGCTCTCTCTCTCTCTCTCTCTTCTTTAGGCTTAGTTTAGAGTACAAATACAAATATATAGGCTTCAGTGTGAATACAAATACAAATCTGTAGAGTATAAAACCTTGTATTTTGTATTATTTTTATGTATTTGTACTGTACATATTTGTATTTATATTCTTTTCCAACTGAGCTGTAAGTGCAAATACAAGGTTTAAAAATACAATATACAAGGTTTTGCACTGTACATATTTGTATTTGTACTCTTTCCCAAACTTAGCCCAATAAAGATACAAATATGTACAGTCCCTTGTATACCATATTTGTAAACCTTGTATTTCACTATACACGTTTGTATTTATACTCTTCCTAAACTGAGCCTTGTGCCTGCTGATTATACTACATTCAGGGGTGAAAATCCAGTAACCAACTTGAAGGGTTTGCATAGCATTGGGCCAGTGCTCTTTCAAATTTTAGCAAATGCTCAACCCAAGCCTGCTCAAGTTGCAGCCTTAAAATATCAATAAATCTCCTGGTAGGCTTCTACTCAAAGTTGGGTATTGGTGCGAGTCAATATGGCCAATACTATTTTTTTTTTTTTTTTACTTTGTTTCTTTTATAAATATTAGAGGGATGGGATAGCCTATCCGAAGGTTTTAAATGTTGTAAATAGTTGTGTATCAATGTATCCTTCCATATCTAGGTTCACTGATATAAATACGATATCCCTTTTCATATCAATATTTTAATCCTTGGCCCTCAAGTTGTTAGTAGTCTGGGCTAACATAGCTCTACCACACAAGGCCTGTATCTACTATCAAGTTCCAATTACAATAAGGCCAAGATTGATTTTACAATAAGGCCACTGATATAAATACGATACCATTTCTAGCTGCAATATTTTAAATTGGTCCATACAAATTTTATGAGAATATATTTTTTTCTACAACAAATTTTGAGTTATTAATACAACATTTGGTACCATTGGCATTTCTTCAAGAAACATCAAATTTGGTGTTTTTGCTATAAATGCCAACATCCAATCCAATGTTTATATTTTTTTAGTGGAAGCTTATCCGGTGTGATGTGTGACAAAGACAATTTCTCAAAAATTTATATTGATCAACATAAAACATTGCAAATAGAATTGTAGAAGTAGCAACAGTACCAAACACAACCATAATTAGCAATTAGCAAATGACACAAAGTCAAAAATACTTCTTGATGTTTTTGCACATATTTCTCATGCTTAATAGTTAATATGTAATAATCTATACTATTATAAAAAGTATGAGTGTTCTAACAAAATTCACGGGAGTGCTTTGACTCTTCTGGTATCATAGATTTATTAATGAAAATTCGATCCATTTACGAGGAATTTTAATACAGGACATAAGGATGTGCACACTAACTTCTAAACAAATTGTTTTCAAGGCTCCCTCAGGTGAAACAGAGAAAAGGGAGAAATTTTCGTTGTCAGGAATAGATGGATGCAACAAAGTCGTTTGATAGTTCAAAATATGCAATGTATTAGTGCAAATCATACGCTAAGGATCGAGTCATTAAAAAAACATATATCATGCGTGTTATTATTTTAAGATGAATCAGATTCTCATTTGACCCAAATCAGTCGTCAGTCTTTCAATTCTTCTTGATAAAAGGCCCAAAAATTTCATGGGGGTACAGGAAATGCTATAATCACGTTTTTGCTATTAAGGTGTATCGGAAAGGTAATTTTAAGAGATGCATCGAGATACATTTTGGAAATACATAAATACGGATGAAAAATCAAGATACACATAAATATGCTAGAAAATAAAAAAGAATCATTAAAAAATATTAACAACAATAAAAATGAGTTTTATGTGATTATAAGTTTATAACTAATTTATTTAAACATAAAAACCATATTTTAATGATCTATATAAAATATCGGGACATAATTACTAACTATTGAAAAATAATAGAAACACTAAAATGCATGTTCGTGCATATATACTAATATTTATTAGTTAATATTTTTGGAGCCACTTATTAGTTAATATTTATTATGTATACAAGTTTATATATATATATATATATATATATATATATATATATATATATATATCTTAATTTTTAATAAATAAATATAATTTATATTAATCTTATTATTATATAAATTTTAATAACCAAATTTTAGCATTTGTTGGAAAACATCCACCAAGGCAAGAAAGATTATTTTAAGCACAAAAAATATGCTATTATGATAAGTAATTAAGGTTGACATAGTGATTAATTAATTATTGTTATAAGCAAATGACTAGGGTTTGAAACTTGTTACCTTCAGTAAATGATTTTTAACAAATTATTTGACTTAAACAACATTTAATGATATATTAAATGACTTAATTAAAGGTAACTCAAACGAGTATTTACTAACATCTCAAATTTAAAGACTTAATTAAAATTGATATAAATGAGAGAGAGAAGAGATGAATTTAAAAAAGAAGAAAATTAAATTAGGCTGATACATAATGCGTATTGGCCCGTTTTGGAATTGTATTGGCTGATACATTCCCAAAACAATCTGATACGAGGCCGGACCCATATTAGTCCCATACGAACGGAAAACTACGAAACTATGTAATTGTATATGTTCTGCCTATCGGAACTCTTTTGAAACGACACGTATTGACCTAATACTTTGCAAAATTTTAAACCTTGGAAAGTCACCGTCAAAGTAATAAAACTAACCTTAGTTCATTGAACAAGTGGAAAGACAAAAAAAAAATTGCCATACCGGTAAGAGATAGCAGATGTACAGACTACAGTGCATCAAACAAGTAATTAAAATTATCCGTCTTTGAGTCTTCTGATTTTTTGTTATTGTATTGGGTCTTGTAATGGCCATAACCAGTTTTCCTTTTCAATTAAATTATGGGATCAAGGAAACTTCAAAACAAACAAAGCATACCAGTACTACCATTAACAACTTCCATGGAGCATACAGAAAGCCCATATTTTTCATAATGAATAAATCTAAATGAAGGAAATCAAAACCTCTGTTTCCATTAGTTGAAGGATTGAAGCTGGAAACTTCCTCAAATAAATCCTGCACGAGTGTACGCTAAATTTTCTTTGTTCCAATTTCTCCCCTTTATCTTTTGCAGTTGAAGCCAGAGCCATACTAAGTTCTGGATAACAAGTCAACAGATCGAGTCCAAAATTTGAATATAAATATTATTATCATCCTTCTCATTTTGACTTAGGTCTGATCAGATCAAGCCCACCCATGAAGGGTTTTAATGGCTCAGGAGTAATAACAGATCCATCTTCTTTCTGGAAATTCTCTAACAAACAGATGACCATCCGCGGGTGTGCACAAATTGTGTTGGAATGTTGGTCTTTCCCTTTTCAGGACCAGTTGATGTTTCAGATGAAGGGCGGAACCGGATGCCCAACCGCCTGCTTTGATAGTCAGAACAGTTTGAAGCACTTGATATCTGTTACATGACATGGATTTGAGAATTATTGAACACTAGCATAAAGTGAATGTAAGGTAGTGAAAAGGTGCACTGAGAGGGTTGTGTACTTGTTGATTATATTTAGAGAGAAAGAAAAAATTAGCATTGAAGTAAAGGCCTTCAATCCTTCATACCAAAGTTTCAGCATTATTTAGAGAGGACTCCTTTCAGAGGAAGAATTTGACGAAGTACTCTCCAAACAAAGATATGAATACGTGGTGGAAGCTCTTTAAAATCCCAGAAATCTTTCCAAGAAATGTTTGGGGTTGCATTCAGATTATAAGAGGAATCAGCATACTCCCCATTCAGTAGTCTATAGGCCGAAGAGCTGGTGAAACAACCATTGGGGGTGACAGTCCAAGTGATCCTATCCTGGTGGTCAAGGGGATTAGCTGGAATCTCAATCTTGAGAATGCTTTGAGCAATGATAGGATCAAATTTCGAGAGAATCGGCTCCGATCTCCACTTACTAGTGTCAAAGTCGATGAGATCTGCAACTTTTTCATTTGATTGATAATCATCTCTGTTTAGAATGAAGTTTGGAATCCAAGGATCATTGAAGATGTTCGTATCCCATCCGTTTGAGATCAGCATTCGTGTTCCCTTTCTTAAATCCTCCCTTGAATTAAGTAGAAACTTCCAGATGTGGGATGATGAACTTTTAGGCTTGGCACTCCAGAAAGATTCTCCAGAGAACAAATACTTTAGTTTCAATTGTTTGGCCCACAGCCTGTCTTGTTCAAACAGAAATCGCCAAGCAAGTTTCATGGCAGCCACACGATTTTTTAGGAAAATATCATGAATTCCAAGTCCCCCACTGAATTTTGGCTTTGTGAATTTTTCCACCCTTGTAGATAAATATGAGCCTGCCCGCTTTTAAATCCCCACCAAAAATCCCTTGCAACAGAATTGATTTGAGAACACATTGAGTGAGGGAGGGGGTTTGAAGCCATGGAGTAAGAAGGAATAGAAGTGATTGTTGATTTAATAAGCACCTCTCTTCCTGCATGTGATAAACAATCAGTCTTCCACTTACTTAGCTTTTGTTTACATTTATCAACAACAAAGTTCCAAGTGCTCTTTTGGTCTCCATGTTTAAGCAATGGAACGCCAAGATAGGAGCCATGATTCTTCATAGCGGGAACCTTAAGAAATTCAGAAATTTCAGATCTTCTACGTCTGTGGACATTTTTACTGAAGTAGATAGCCGACTTCTCAAAATTATTTCTTTGTCTTGAGGCAACTCCAAATCTGAGAAGAATATCTCGTATATTTGAAATTTCTGAGATGGTACATTTCCCAACAATAAGGATATCATCTGCAAAGAAAATATGATTTAGTTTTGGACAATTCCTTGCAAGCTTGAAATTATGTAGAAGCATACGAGAAAGAATATTCATATATAAGATGAAGAGATATGGAGATAAAGGACATCCTTGTCTTAAACCTCTTTCAGGCCTGAAGGAGTTCCCCATTTTGCCATTAATCAAGATAGAGTAAGAAGCAGTTATGATGCAAGCACGAATAAGAGAGATGAATTTTTGAGAGAATCCCCGTTGAAGAAGACTCCACAGAAGAAAATCCCACTCAACTCTATCATATGCTTTGGCTAAGTGTGCACTTTCAACAAGAAACTACCAACCCTGTCCTTTTGTTTTTGCATAGTATGGATGATTTCTGAAGCCAAAATTTTATTATCATGAATTTGTCTCCTAGGGGAGAATGCATTCTGATACGGTGTAATGAGAGTATCCATAATATGTTTCAAATGTGATGCTATAATCTTGGCAATTTCCTTGTAGGGGACATTAGTCAAACCAATTGGACGGAGGTCAGTAACAAATTCCACATTCTCTATTTTTGGGATGGGCACAAGGGTAGTATCATTAACTTCAGCAGTAAGATCCGGTGATCTGAAAACTTCTTGAACAAAGTGGACAAGATCATTTCCCACAATGTCCCAACAGGATTGAAAGAAGAGAGCATGAACTCCATCCAGTCCTGGTGCTTTGAGAGGGCTGATTGAGAATAAAGCTGCTCTGACTTCATTATAAGATGGGATATTGCAGAGAGTTTGATTCATCGACTCTGTGATATGAGCTGGAATAAGATGGGCATCAAGACTGCTGAAATCCGGACAATCAGAAGTGAAGAGATTGACAAAATAAGAATTAATCAAATCATTAATTTCTTTATCATCCAATGTCCAGTTCCCATGATATTGTCTTTCAACCACCCAATATAGTTATTTCTCTTTCTGTTGGTTGCAATCAGATGGAAGAACTTGGTTTGCCTGTCGCCATTCTGCAGCCACTCCACTCAACTTTAGCCCTCTGCTTCCAATATAATTCTTGGACCTCCAAGAGGTGTTCCATTTATTTCACTTCTGAGTTTCGTTTCCTCATTGACATCATGCTGAATAGTAGACAGAGCTTTCTCGATTTCAGAAATTCTACTATTAAAATTCCCCGACTTTCCCTTAGCCCACCTGGAGAGAGAAACATTAACAGTTGATTTAAAGTCATCCATTTTGGTCCATATGGCTTCAAACTTTGGAATTTTGAAGTGAGAGCGCTTATGAAGCTTAGTGTATAGAGCAATGGGTCTATGATCACTTCAGCCCGCAGTAAGGTGTTTAAGATGGGAGTGAGGGAATTTTTCCAACCAGTCAACTGAAACAAGAGCACAATCAAGTCTCTCCAAAATTAAATTCCCATTCCTTCTGTTCGACTAAGTGAATGGAGGACCCTGAAATCCCAGATCAATTAGTCCACACTCCACAGTCTTCTGTAAGCTGATTAAATAAATGAATTTGTCTTTTATCAACTCTTCTGCCTCCAGCTTTTTCACTTTCACGAATAACAGCATTGAGATCACCAATAAGGCACCAAGGATGAGAAATATTGCTATAAATTGTTCGAACTTCATTCCATACATCTTCTCTGCGATCTTTATTTGGATGGCCATAGAAACCAACGAAGTCCCAATGAATATGGGTGGGCATGTTGAGAATGATGGCATGAATGATATTCTTTGAAGAATAATTGATAGTCAGATTGATATTTTTGTACCACCCAAACCAAAGACCCCCTGAATTTCCATCTGCTTCGACTGAGAAGAAATTATAATGGTGACATTTTGACAAAATTTTAGATAACTTTCTTTGATTGCAACGAGTTTCTGATCTGAAGAAAAATTTTGGCTTGAATTTCCTGAGGAGATGATTAAAGTGTCGAACTGCCGAGGTGCTCCCCCCGCCCCTGCAATTCCAAGATAGAACAATCATTTTGGCCTACCACCTCAGCCAATGCAGTCGAAGGATTAGAGATCAAATCTTTTGATTGATGAAGTTCGCGTCGAGGGCGGGCCTTTTTCTTCAAATTACCATGATCCAAGTTTTTGGACATGAGAGAGAGAGAGAGAGAGAGAACAGTAGAATCTTCGCTGGCAGATTTTCTCTTTAAATTTCTGTCTGAAATAATCTCCATCGTACAAGATTGGTTATAACCGACGGTATTAAGTCCATGGAGAGAGGGCATGGGTCTCTGAGTCAAATTTTGGAGATGGAAAGATTTATTTTCATTAAGACCTGCAGTAGATACACTGGGACCCACAAAATGCCCCAAATCCATGTTCATGCACGTTTCAGTACTATTGGCATCACAGAGGAAGTTGAGGGGTTATTACCTTCCAAAATTGAATTGCCATGATTAGGTAGTACGTTTGGAGAGGTAGAGTTCTTGCCTGATTTATCATCATCATTACCAACTTTATTGGAGAAAAAACCGCCCTCCATCAAAACGTTTATCTGACTCTTTGACTTTTCACTCTCATGACTGTTACGATCAGAGTTCGCCGGATAGTGATTCGGTGAAGTCTCTCCGGTACCGCCGGCACCGCCCCTGGCCTTCTTTGCTTGGGCTTTCCAAGCCTGGGGACTGCGGATACTTTCTGTAACTCGAGTGGTATCTAACGCCTTGAGCTTCCCTTTGATTGTTTCATCAGAACAAGTATCAATGGCTGAATGGAGACTGATGATGCGCAATCCGGCCACTCCTAATTGGAACTGACTGAGCTCCTTGGTGACGGGCAAGAGATACCTGCGTGAAGAGAGATGAGGGAACTCGGGGTTACTCACCTGGCGGGAGCACTCCAATGCTTAAGTTAGTACTCGGTTGCGAGATGGAAGAGAATGAGTTTGCAAGAAGATGGGAAAGCTAGAGAGTGGTGAATATGTGATACCTTTGCCCCTGGGGGGTTGAAGTCTTTATATACTGGTATCCTGACAAGTTTGGTGGGGTTGATCCCAAATCTTTGTCGCAGCGATCTGTTGTCAGGTAACGTTCCGAAGTGACTGGCTGTTATCGTCAGGACTAGGGAGCAAAAAGGCAAATGCGACTGTTGTAGGGTACGGTCCCGCCAGGCAGGAGACAACCTCTTGGGTTGACAGGCACGACGCCGCCAGGCGAGAGACATGAGTGCAGTCCTCAAAGTTGGCAGATACTGTGCTGCGAGATACCCATGACGAGCTACTGGTGGCGTACCGAGGTGATTCTGCCCGAGGCAAGTCATCTTCGAGGTGGCCCACTTGCTCGGGTTCGGACTGCTGAGAGCTTGGTGCTGTTGTTTTAGTTCGCGAACTGGGATGAACTCAACCCGAAGTACCTTTAGCTCGGGGCATTAGTGTATTCGAGCTCGTTCTGTAGCGAGTTGATACTTGCTGAGTTGTCACCTGCGTTGAGCCATGTCCACGTGCCGACCTACTCATGTCGAGTCACGTACACGTGTCACCCAATTATGAGGTCGGGCCAAATCACCCCTTATCAATTGCCCCCCACTCCTCGAGCTAGGGGTCTTGACCTGGTGTGGGGAGTTCATGATGTGACAAGTGGATTTGGCTCGGCGGAGTTTAGGCCGCCCCGTCAGATCGCGTGTGGATTACACGCAGACATCACACGAACTATAAGTCCCGCAGACGCCAAAAAATGCGCTAAACTGTCTTCGATCTCGAGGGTCGTGCAACCAGTTCTCTTATGAGCCGTCAGATTGCTTTGATCTGGACCGTTGCCTCTTCAGTACAGTGGCTATAAATAGGGGGTCCTGAGACTCCTTTTTCACATCAAAAGCTGTCTTGCCTTCGACTTGAGGTCACGCTCTAGCTCCGTTAGCTCGGGTCTTCCTAGTTCGCGTTTTTTCTCCAGTTCGGTCGTCTTTCTTTGGTGAGTCCCTTCGCTTCCCTTCAATTCGGTTCAGTTATGTCTTCCAGTTTTGGTAGTCTTTTAGATGAGGTCAAGGTGGGTACCTCGGCCCGGGTCAGTAGCCGAGACGAGGCTACTTCGGGCTCAAGGGTAGCCCATGGTATTCCCGAGGGGTAGTCTCCCCTAGAGGCTCGAGAGTCCTCTGGTAACCTGGCATCCACGTCTCTTCGAGGTCGGGTGCCAGACAACTTTGGTCCTTCCTCAATGACCCCGGACAGGCTTCGGGCTCTGGTACTTCGGCACAACCTCTCGAGGGAGCTTTCCTATAGTCTCCCCGGGGGCAATTTTCCTTGGGAGCACGATCACAACAAGATCGTGATTTTTGGGGAACAGCTCATGGCTGGCCACCATCTTCCCTTGCACCCGTTGGTCGTAGAGGTCTTGAAACATTTTAGCGTTACCATAGATCAATTACACCCGAATTCTGTCCATAACGTAGTAGGGACTATTTCGCTTTTCTACGAGTATTGTCTCCCTCTCACCCTCGAAATCTTCTCTTCGATTTTGTCTATAAAAAATGCTTCCCACGGCGCTCCTACGCACAAGCGGTCTTACTATCTGTCCCCCCGCCCGGGCTACAAGCTTCTTCACAAGCTACCCAATAAGATCCCGACCTGGAAACGGGACTACTTCGTGGTCCGCAACCCCGAGGGGTGGCCTTTTCCAACCCACTGGAGGGCTGCCATTCAGGATTTTGGTGTTAGGCTAGACCTGAAGACGAGGGAGGCACTTCAATCCTGGGTAGAGCTCAGCTTTATCTATGCAGACTACCTTGCCGAAGATAAGCTCGTGCAAGCCGGCTTAAGTCCTGGTAGGTCGCTTTGGGTTTTTCCTTTTTAAGGTTTTGATAGCTCGTGCTAACCTTATTTTTGCCTTTTGCAGTTACAATGCCAGAGGTTGATGCACGAAGCCTCCTGATGAGTTCCTGAAAGGGGAAAAAGAAGGCGGCGAAGAGGCGGCGTCTGGACGAGGCTTCGTCGTCTAGGGCACCCGAAGCCCAGGTCGTGGAGCCGGTCTCTACCGAGCTCCCCGCAGAGGAGGCCCAACCTGCGGACCCCGAGGTGGAGATAATCGAGGGCGGTGACGAGGAGGCCCATCTGCAGGAGTCGGAGGATGCGCCTGCGCCAGCTTCAGAGGGGCCTGCTACTGAGTCAGAGCTCTCTCCTGCTTCGGGAGAGGAGAGGATCATGAACCACGTGCTCGCGGTGCGAAAGAGCCGGGACACAATCTTCCCGAATGAGGTCGCGCAGTGGTCGGAGATACTTCCGAGGCGGCTTCTGGGGCTAGCTGCTACTCACTGCATGGTGGTAAGCATTCTGCCTTTGGCCCCGTTCTTCCTTTTTTTTACCTCAATTTTCTTTTGACAAGTGAACTCCGCCCTTCACGCGTTGGCGTGCCAGTCTGCGACTCACTCGAAGCAGGTTCAGGATGCTAGGGTGGAGATGCGGAAGCTCCATCGCGAGCTGAACTTGGCCCGAGGTGAGGTACTTCGGGCAAAGAAGGGAGGTGAGAGCCAGAGGCAGTTGATTTTGGACCAGGAAGAGCGAATCTCTTTGCTGAGCGAGGAGAGCGCTAAGCTTAAGGAGTATATCTTCGCAATGGCTGCGAAGGAAGAGGAGCTGACTGCGAAAATGACTAAGGAGAAAGTGCAGTTTCAACGAGAAATCCAAAATCTCCAAGAGCGAACTCAGACCCTTGATACCGCTGTCGAGGAGGCACGGTCGGAGGAGAGGACCAAGTTCATTGAACGCTTCAAAGAGTTCGGAATTCCACGCTCTTCAGGTCAAGTACGGTTCAAGCTCCTACCACTCCGGGTTCAAGCTCTGCAGACATCTGGTTCGGCGGGAGTTCCCCGATCTTGACCTCGATGCTATCACGATGAAGGGCCTGGCTCTGGAGGCAGCCGATGCAGCGAACGAGGAGCCCGACTCGTCAGAAGAGGAGAGTGATAACAAGGTTGAAGAGGTGGATCTTTCCGCATAATGGCTCCTTGCTCTATCTCTTGTTTTTTTTTTTGAACTGTGGATGTATTCTCCTGGGCTGTTGAGCTCAGGTTTTAGTAAAAATTCTTATACTTAAGAGCTTTTGTTAATGAAAGAATATTGTTTCAACCTAAAGGGTTCTTTTTCGATCTAGATGACACATGTATAGGTTACTCGAGCCATCGAGCTATCGAGTTGGCAACAAGCGAGGGTAACCAAAGTACGGATCGTCACTCCAATCTGCGGGAGTCACCCCGAACTATCAGGCTACCGGGCTTGGTAACGAGTGCGGGTAACCACGGCGAAATTTTTCTGAGTGTTTGTCACTTCAAGCTGTTTGTATATGAGCCCCCTGTTTAAGCATTGGTCCTCTGACAGATCTGGACTACAATTGCCATCGAGGTGGTATAGACATTGTAGGGTTCATGCCCGAGTTGTCTATACTTTCGGTTCTAGTAGCAAGGCAACGAGGTCTTATGTGTTTCCGTCAGTTCAGTATTTTTAGCCCTAAGGCTCTAGGAGCGACTCGGAGTCCACTCCTAAACTTTGCCCATGCCGAAGAGGCGACTGGGGCTTATGCAGTGCCAAGGTCTTTGCCAGTTCGGCACTTTAGCCCTTAGGCTCTGGGAGCAACTCGGAGTCCACTCCTAAAGTTTGCCCATGCCGAAGAGGCGACTGGGGCTTATGCGGTGCCGAGGTCTTTGCTAGTTCGGCACTTTAGCCCTTAGGCTCTAGGAGCGACTCGGAGTCCACTCCTAAAGTTTGCCCATGCCGAAGAGGCGACTGGGGCTTATGCGGTGCCGAGGTCTTTGCCAGTTCGGCACTTTAGCCCTTAGGCTCTGGGAGCGACTCGGAGTCCACTTCTAAAGTTTGCCCATGCCGAAGAGGCGATTAGGGCTTATGCGGTGCCGAGGTCTTTGCCCGTTCGACACTTTATCCCTTAGGCTCTAGGAGCGACTCGGAGTCCGCTCCCCTGGTTCAACGATCACAAGTAGTATTGCCTTAGATTGTTGATGTTCCAAGCTCGAGGTACTTGCTTTCCTTCTGACGTTTCGAGCTCGTACGTACCTTCCCCGAGTACCCGTTTTACTCGGTAGGGACCTTCCCAGTTTGGTCCGAGCTTACCCACACCGGGTTCAAGGATCATTACTTTCCGAAGGACCAGGTCACCGACACAGAAGTGCCGCTTCCTGACCCGGTTATTATAGTACTGAGCTAATTTTTGCTAATAGGCTACGGTCCGGATATACACGAGGTCCTATACCTCTTCTATCAAGTCGAGGTTGGTGCGGAGTTCGTCAATGTTTGCTTCTCTGTCGTATGCCTCCAAGCGTAATGTAGGTACCTCGAGTTCGGCTGGAATTACTGCCTCTGTGTCGTAGGTGAGGTTAAAGGGGGTTTCACCTGTGGCGGTCTTGACGATAGTTCGATAGGCCCATAATACGCTGGGCAGCTCGTCTACCCATAGTCCTTTTGCCCGAGCTAGGCGGGCTTTCAGTCTATGGAGTATAGCTCTGTTCGTGACTTCTGCTTGCCCATTTGCTTGAGGGTGTGCCACCAAAGTAAAGTTCTGTTGTATCCCCATCTCGGCACACTAGTCTTGAAACTTGATATCTTCGAAATGTTTGCCATTGTCAGAGATAAGTACTCGGGGTAGTCTGAAGCGGCATACTATGTTCTTCCAGAAAAAGTTTTGTACAGTTAGAGCTATGATTGTTGCTAACCCATTTTGTGAAGTAATCCACTGCTACCACAAGGAATTTCCTTTGTCCCGTCGCTGGTGGGAATGGTCCAAGAATGTCAATTCCCCACTATGATAAGGGCCATGGGCTGGTGAGGTACTTCAGGTCGGCAACGGGTTGATGATGGATATTGGCGTGCCTCTGGCATTTGTCACATTTCTCGACGAGGTCGAGCGCATCTGCTTTCATCGTGGGCCAATAATATCATTGTCGTAGCGCTTTCTAGGCGAGGGCCCTGCCCCCCAACTGTCCACCGCACAACCCTTCATGAGTGTCATGGAAGACAAACTCAGCCTCTAAGGGTCGTAAGTAGCGCAAGTAAGGGAGCGAGTAGGATCTTCGGTACAGTCGTCCGTATATAAAGACGTACTTGGTTGTCTGTCGCTCTACCCTTCTAGCTGTGTTGCGATCTACAGGGAGGGCCCCGTGAAGTAGGTAGCTCGCGAGTGGGTCAATCCAGCTTGGCTCTTCTTGTGCAATAGGAGCCACCTCTTCTGCCCCCCCCCCCCCCCCCGAGAATGCTAGGCCGAGGTAGGTTCTCTATAAACACGGTCCACATGGAGTTACTGCTCGTGCTGACTAACCGGGATAATGCGTCGGCCTCAGTCTTCTCAGATCTTGGAATTTTCTTGATGAAGTACGATTGGAAGCCGCGTAGAACTTCCCTGGCCTTGGCTGGACAGGCGGCCATGGTGGGGTTGCGAGCTTCGTAATTGCCGGTTACCTGGTTGACCACCAGTTGGGAGTCGCTACAAATGACGAGGTGCTTCGCTTGTAATTCGTTTGCTAACAAGAGTCCAGCTATCAGTGCTTCGTATTCTGCCTCGTTGTTGGATGTTGTGAACTCGAACCGGAGTGCGTATTCCAATTTCGCTCCGCCTGACCCGTACAGGATGACTTTGGCTCCGCTTCCTTGTTGATTCGATGAATCGTCTATGTGAAGGATCCAAGGTTCCTCGTCCCAGGTTGACTTCGTTCTAATCGGGACTGGTTCCGCACTGGTTGAGGCTTCTTTCGTGTGCTTGATCTCTATTAATTCGGAGGCTGTAGTGTTGAAAGTGCATTCTGCCACGAAGTCGGCCAAGGCTTGGGCCTTAATTGCTGTTCGGGGCTCGTACCGGATGTCATACTTGCTGAGCTCTATAGCCCACTTAGGCAGTCTTCCAGATACCTCGGGCTTGAGTAGGACTTGCCTCAGGGGTTGGTTGGTAAGAACGATGACTGCGTGGGCTTGAAAGTACGGCTGGAGCTTCCGAGCTGCTGTGATCAGCGCATACGCCAACTTCTCAATCTCTGGGTATCTAGTTTCGGCACCCTGCAAAACTTTGCTCACATAGTAGATAGGTCGTTGGACCCGATCTACTTCCTTTATTAGTACCGAGCTGACCACCTCATCGCTCGCGGAGAGGTACAACTTCAAAACATCACCCTCCTCGGGTCGGGTCAAAACCGGGATGCTAGTTAGGTGTTTCTTCAATTCGTCGAAAGCGAACTGGCATTCTTCAGTCCATTCAAAGTCTTTGCTTTTCTTAATTGCCTGGAAAAAGGGCAGGCAACGATCTGCTAACAGGAGGGACATGAAGGGGCTTAGGGCAGCCATATGGCCGTTCAACCTCTGAACCTCTTTTATCTTGCGAGGGGGCTTCATGTCCAAGATAGCCTTTATCTTTTCAGGGTTGGCTTCGATGCCACATCGGCTAACTATGTAACCCATAAATTTTCCCGAGGTGACACCAAAGACACATTTGTTAGGGTTTAGCTTCATATTATACTTACATAGGATTTCAAACACACATTACAAGTCACTTATTAAACAGTTCGAGAATTGGGTTTTGACGACCATGTCGTCTACATAGCATTCAACCTTGTCACTGATCAACTGCTCAAAAATTCGGTTCACAAGTCTTTGGTAAGTTGCCCCGACATTTTTCAATCCAAAGGGCATGACCTTATAACAATACAGGTCCAATTAGGTAATGAAGGTCATTTTCTCTTCATCAGTGAGATCCATCTTGATTTGGTTGTAGCCCGAGTATGCATCCAGAAACTCAAAAACTCGTGCCTTGAGGTCGTGTCCACTAGACGATCAATCTTGGGGAGCGGAAAACAGTCCTTTGGGCAAGCCCGATTCAGGTCGGTATAGTCGACACACATGTGACATTTACCGTTGGCCTTTTTTACCAGAACGGGGTTAGCTACCCATCTCGGGTAATGGACCACCCTGATGAAATCGGCTGCGAGAAGTTTCCCGACCTCCTCGTCGACTATCCTTCAGCGCTTCGGGGCGAGGTTGCGTTTCTTTTGTCTAATGGGCCTGACTAGGGGATCAGTGTTTAGCTTGTGAGTTATTATCTTTGAGTCTATGCCGGGCATTTCTGCCGCAGGCCATGCAAATATGTATAAATTCTTGAGTAGGAAACTTACCAGTTGAGTTCGAAGAGGTTCCTCGACTGCTGTCCCGATCTGGAGTTTCTTGGTCGGATCATCTTCTGAAGTCGGGACGAGGACCGTTCCCTCGGTCAGTGTAGCTCGCTCTTCAGAATACTCTACGGGTCGTTCGAGCTCAATGCTTTCCGCTAACTTGGCTTTCCCTTTGAGGGCCGCAACATAACACTTCCGGGACTCGAGTTGGTCGCCCCGGGCTACCCCTATCCCGAAATTCGTGGGGAACTTCATTGTCAGGTAGTATGTTGATACCACCACGTGAAGCGCGTGGGTGATGGGTTGTCCTATAATGGCATTGTATAGGGAAGGCGTTGCAACTACTAGGAAGGCGTGTTCAAACCTCGCAATGCTGGGCCACGTTCCGACCTCTACAGCTAACGAGATCTGACCAAGGGGGCTAAATTCTTCTCCACTGAAGCCCACTAGAGGGAAATTTGCGGGCTCGAGGTCGCTCTCTCGGACCTGCAGCTTGTCGAAGGTGCTCCTGAACAATATGTCGGCCGAACTTCCCGAATCCACCAAGACGCGTCTGACTTCAAAGTCATTGATCTTCATCATTATGACCAGCGCGTCATCGTGAGGATACTGGACTCCTTGCGCATCATCCTCGGTAAAAGATATGGGGTCTGCGGGCTGTGGGCGTTTCGGCGGGTTCTATCTTTCATGATCCAGTTCGCAGACTGAGGTCTTCCCTGCTGCTGAGGTGCAGCCTGCGACGATGGACCGCCGATAATCGTGTTGATCACAACTCGGACTGGTCTTTCCTCGGGCGGTTGTCCCTGCTCATTCTGTCTGCTACTAGACTCAGGAGCATCTCTCCTCTGCTCCCCTTGTCGATCTATCTGATTTTTATTACTTTTTTGTACAAAATTTTTTAAGTATCCGCGACGGATGAGTTCCTCAATCTCGTCGCGGAGGCTTTTATAATTTTTGGTACTATGACCGTGATCTCTATGGAAATGACAATATACATTCTTATTCCTAGTAACGGGGTCCCCCTTCATCCGGGGTGGCCACTTTACAAACGATGCGTCTTTAATTGTCATAAGAATTTCCCCTTGCCTTGCGTTGAGGGGGGTGTAACTCGTCCTCTCATCTGGAGGAGTTCGGGGGTACCAACCTGACTTGCTGTCTCTCCTGGTCGGGGACTTGCTCTTCTTCCTCTTGCCGCTTCCATGGTGCGTCCTGTCATCGTCTCTCCTCCTCTTCTCTGCTGGAGCTTCGGATTTTTGATTCATTTCCTCTTCAGTCTCGATGAATTGGTCAGCGAGCTTGAGGAATGTGGTGATGTCCTTGGGCTTATTCACCACTACGTGCCACTTGAACTCCTGGTGAGTGACTCCTCTCTTTGCTGCGGCGAGTCTCACAGTGGGGTCTAGGTCCGGGATCAGAAGGCAGGTGTCATTGAAGCGCTTGATGTAGCTCCGGATAGGCTCTCCCTCTTTTTGGACTATGCTAAGAAGGCTTTCCTGCGACCTCAGACACTTCTTGCTAGTAATGAAATGCGAGGTGAATGCTTGTATGAACTGCGCCCAACTCTGGATTGTTCTGGATGGGAGGTTTCTATACCACGTGCGCGCTACTCCTCTGAAGGTCGTGGAGAAAGCAACACACTGCTTCTTGGAGGGATCCATGTTGGTGCTACTTGCTTTAGTACTGTCAGGCCGGGTCTTGGCCTGGTGAGAATCAGGCTGATACTGGCTTCCGCGAACCGAAGGATCTTGTTCAGAGCTCGCGACCAGGACTTTGAATCGGTTGCCTGTCAGTGAGGTTTCCGATTGCGCGTGCTGGGGTGGACCGGCCTTGGCGGGGCGAATGTCTTCGGATCCGCCTTGTTGTCACGAGGCAATGGGAGCTGCTGGCTCTCTCTTGCTACGGGATGAGGCTTGGGAGGTCTCTCCTCTGTGAGGAGGGCGGCTACTTCGGCGGCGGTTGAGTGGCTGCTGGTTATGTGGCGTTATTGGGCACCGCGGTGGAGCTGGCTGTCAGCTTTGCTGCAGCGTTGGGAACTACTGCTGGTATAAATGACACATGACTTGCTGCTGGTAGTGCTGAAGCTGCTAGACTTGCTGCATCTGGGCTTGAATGGCCCATACGCACTGTACCAGGTCACCCAGCTGGTGTTTGCCCCACTGCAGGCGGAACCACAGAGGGTTCAGTGAAGGTGGTGTTCACCGCTGGTGGGAGTGGGGTGTTCACCGCCTCGGTGGCCAGGGAGAGGTTCAGCGTGGGGACCCCAAAAGTGCTAAGAGGTACAGTAAACTGACCGATACACACAGTGGGAACCTGAAGTTGCCCCCTAGGAGTGTTCATTTCATTGTTCTGCCCCGCGTTGCTAGAAGATGCCATTGATGCTGGAGAAAGTTTGGTAGAGAAGGCTTTTTGTAGTGCTTCCCACAGACGACACCAATTGATGATGCGTAATCCGGCCACTCCTAGCTGGAAGTGACTAAGCTCCTAGCTGGCGATGGGCAAGAGATACCTGCGTGAAGAGAGATGAGGGAACCCGGGGTTACTCACCCAGTGGGAGAACTCCGATGCTTAAGTTAGTACTCGGTTGCGAGTTGGAAGAGAACAAGTTTGCACGAAGATGGGAAAGCTAGAGAGTGATGATTATGCGATACCTTGGCCCCTGGGGGGGGGGGGGTTGAAGTCTTTATATATTGGCATCCTGACAAGTTTGGTGGGATTGATCCCGAATCTCTGTCGCGACGATCTGTTGTCAGGTAATGTTCCGGAGTGACTGGCTGTTATCGTCAGGACTGGGGAGCAGGTGGGCTAATGCGACTGTTGTAGGGTACGGTCCCGCCAGGCAGGAGACAACCTCCGGGGTTGGCAGGCACGATGCCGCTAGGCGATAGACATGAGTGTAGCTCTCAGAGTTGGCAGATAATGTGCCGCCAGACAAGGGACGTGGGTGCAGTCTTCAGGGTTGGCAAGTACGGTCCTGTCAAGGTTGGCAGGTACTGGTGGTGTACCAAGGTGATTCTGCCCGAGGCAAGTCGTCTTCAAGGTGGCCCACTTGCTCGGGTTCGGACTGCTGAGTGCTTGGTGCTGTTGTTTTAATTCGCGAACTGGGATGAACTCAACCCGAAGTACCTTTAGCTCAGGACATTAGTGTATTCGAGCTCGTTCTGTAGCGAACTGATACTTGCTGAGTTGTCACCTGCGTTGAGCCATGTCCACGTGCCGACCTGCTCATGTCAAGTTGTCGTTTATGTCGAATCACGTACACGTGTCACCCAATTATGAGGTCGGGCCAAATCACCCCTTATCAGAGACGATATTGAATTCTACATCCTTGCGTTTCATGGCCAATACGAGCACATAATGCTTTGCTGAAGTTTTATATTTTTCTAGTTCTTTACATATAAATATTTCTCTTTTCCTTTTTAGTTATTGAGCTTCAATTTATTCATTTTTATATAGCCAAAAAATGTGCTTAATATGAAATCAATAATCAAGTTAAAAAAATAAGTTCATACTAGGGATGGAAATTTTCCCCATCCCCGACGGGGACCTGACTTCCCCGACCCGATGGGGTCAGGGATGGGGATTGTTTTGGCGAGGCGGGGACGGGGACAGGATTAATATGAATCCCCAATCGGGGTCAAGGTCGAGGGTGGGGATTGAGGTCCCCACCCCGCCTTGACCCTGATTATATATTTATATTTATATATTTAAGTGTTTTATATTATTTTTATATATATCAAAATATATTTAGAACATTATTTATAATTTAAAATTTTTATTTATTTTTCAATAAATAATATTATCTACAAAATTTCAGGAATTCAGGTCCTTGTGGGGAACCCATCCTTGTCGGGGATCGGAAATGGAAGACAAATTTTATCCTCGATAGGGATCGGGGACGGGGATGGGGGTTAATTTCAGAATCGGGAGTGGGGACGGGGAGTATGATCCTCACCCCGAATCCACCCTATTGCCATTCCTAGTTTAGACTTATTCTTCTTTAGACTTTTATATAAGAAAAAAATTGGTTCACCCAATGTATTGGTGGGCAAAATTGGGTTGTGACATTAGTTTGGGTAAGAGCTAAGGTTAATATTTAGATTGACCGTTAACCTAACCTAATCCATCTAATTAACACCCCTGCTTCAATAAAGTAAAAAGATGTTAAAAGAGATTTAAGAGGAAAAGAGGAATTTAATTGGGGAGGGAAGATGCTACAAACATTGTGTTAAATCAAAGTATGGTGTGAGATGTCTGCGTTAAGCAAATCTGGATTCTCTAGTTTTCCTACAATACCATTGGCCATACAACTGGCCCGACAAATTGTTCTAGATGTATGGTGTAAGATGGTTTTATATGGTTACAACCAATGTTTTAAAAAACGATCTGAAACTGGAACCGTTTTAGCCACCGGTTTTTGGGTTGATGGTTTGATCATGCGGTTCGAATAGATGGCCCGTTCTAATAAAATAAATTAAAGAAATAAAAATAATTAAAATTTTAAAATGACCAGAAACCATTGAATGAGTCAACGGTTCGACCACCTAGGTCAACAAGTCATCGACCGATTCAAAAGTTTTTGACTAGGAACTAGGTTTGCAATAAAGCGGAACTGGTTGGCTAGATGGTTCCTGGGCCGAACGGTCCGACCGTCCGGGTCAACAGTGGTTCGAAAACCATGTCTCCAGCTAGATGGTTCCTACGCAATCTTAACAGTTGACACTCCAATTGAAGGCTTGAAGCCCCCTTTCGAATTCGATGGAGTAGTTGGGGGCTGGCCCAGCATTCGGGGCGATGTTCCTTTGAATCCGATCCAATTTGGTAGAAACCCCGTACTGAACCGGAATTCCGGATCCGTTGTAATCTCCAGTTTCAAGTTTAACCTTAATGGCCAGAATTGATGGCACAGGCGAAAAATTCAACGTCAGTTCAAACATCGAACACCAATCCCAATCCGGCTCCGGCCAGAGAGAAACAGAGAGAGATGGAAGAGGCGAACGCCTTGGCTCAGCATCAGCAGCAGCTGTTGCTGCAGCAGCACCAACAACAGCTCCTTCTCTTACAACAATACAAACAGCAGCAACATCAACAGCAGCAGCAACAAGCGATCGCTCGTTTCCCTTCCAACATCGACGCCCATTTACGACCTCCAGGCATTCACCGTTCGATAAATCTTCAACAACAGCAGCAACAACAACAACAGCAACAACAACAACATCAGAACCCTAATCCTAGCCCTATTCACCAGCAACAAATCCCTAACCAACAGCAGCAGCAGCAACAACAACAAAATCAACAGCAACAGCAGCAGCAACAACAGAATCAGCTTCATCAGCAGCAACAACAGAATCAGCTTCATCAGCAGCAACAACAAAATCAGCTTCATCAGCAGCAACAACAAAATCAGCTTCATCAGCAGCAGCAACAACAGCAACAACAGAAGGTTAATCGACAGGGGCATCAGGCGGAGCTCGAAATGGCCTACCAGGACGCCTGGCGTGTCTGCCATCCCGACATTAAGCGCCCTTTCTCTTCCCTTGAAGACGCATGCGAGAGGTGTGTTCTGTCTTTAGGGTTTCTTGAGATTTCTTCGTTCTTTATCTGGATTTTTTTTTTTTGTTTTTTTGTTTTTTATGTTTATGTGATTTGTATTGTATATATATCTTCGATTGGAAACGCGGGCTAGCGTTTTTGAGGTGGAATTTAAACAAGAAATGGATCTCTCCATTTGCATTATCTTAAGGAGGTTCATAGAGAAGATTGTCAGTTGGTAGCTTTTGTTAGCCTTCTTGGAAGAGTTATTTAATTGGAAAGTTTCAACTGTCGTTCGAGAAATAACAAAAATGAAACAAAAAGAAAAAAAAAAGGAACGCAAATGCAAAAAAAAAAAAAAAGTTACAGGAGAGAGAGACAGAGGGAGGGAGACTTGCATCTGGATATCCTTAAATAAAGTGAATTAGATGCTATGAAGCGTTCCATCTGTTTGTTGATTTACTTGTATCATGTTATGAACCTCTATCTTTGCGTGTTTTGGGCTCGTAGTCACAGATGAGGCTCATTTTATTGGGTGCGCCTCACTTGAACCTAGGTGGGCAATGTACAAGGCTATGACTTTTGTGCCAATAAGATGACGCTCTAATCAATTTTTTGAAATACATAATTTCTTTAAGAATTTAGGTTTCCCCAAAACTGGTGTTTGTTCAGGCACATGCCTTGCTTTGTACCTCAAGCTCTAGGAAACCCTTGCACTTTGTTGTTGTATTTTTTATTATATTAAAACACCAATTCCATCTTCGCTTTCCAGCCTGCTTATCTGGATTGCTGTTAGTTAGTGTATGGAAATATACCATTGTGCTTTTGATACCAAGGCATTCAGAATCCCTATTGGGCCTGGTTTTCCTGATGTGTGAAGTTGACCTTGATATAGATTTAGCCCATGCTCTTTTTCGAGGTATTGTAGCTCTGAGTTGACATTACAGGGACACAACTTTGTGACTAGAAGAGGCACTTGGTGTTGAGTGTGAAGCATATAAGCTGCTAAGTTCTTATTGCAGCTTGCTGCCTCCTCTAGATCAAAATTTATTTGGTTTTCAGCATTTATGTTCTTGATAAAAGAGATATATATATATATATATATATTTTTTTTTTTTTTTACTTTTTGGAATTAAGGGGTGGAGACTGAGGAGGAACATGCCACTTGGAAGAAGGTACATCCCCTATCATCTACTGAAATGGAACATGTTGTGTAAGACCATAGAGGGTTTTGGGGAATGTGCAGTAGGATGTTTCAAAGCATTAATATTTCTACATGAATCTGAGCTTTGGAGAAGAATCATTTCTATCAAGTATGGTGTCCTCTTGTTTGGGATTTCAGTAGGCTGGTACAACCCTCTGGAATTGGGGTCTGAAGGGATCTTTCATTCAATTATGAGGACTTCTGTTGCCTATGCTGTTGATAAGGTTTGCTATGATCAAGGCCATCAGGCTTGTTTGTGGAAAGCCTCTTCTAAAAGATGTTTTCATTTCATGTTCCAGCCATTTTGTTTTTGGTGTAGAACTACTCTTTTGGTTTTACTTATCTGTTTATTTTTGGGTCGGGAATTTACTGATATGGCTTTCTAAAGGAGCCTATTCAACAATGGGACCCTTGTAGTTTCTGACCTTTTCTGGAGAGCTAGAAGGGGCTATTGACGCAGAACAAATAAAAGAACTTTTCCACCATTTTTTTTTTGCTAGATAACTTGAAGGTTTATTAGATATGAAAAGGAATCATAATTACAAGAGGTATCCAGGTCAACAAATTGCCTAAGTCACAACTCTACTATCCAAATATGCTACAATAGGCCCAAAAGAAATGCTCTCTGTTAAATCCCTGTTTGCCAATGCATCAGCCAAAACATTTGCTTATTTTTGCACCTGTTCTTGGTATTGATATCCATGCGTAATAACTTTATGTCTTTCACCATGTCCCTGTACTGCAACACTAAATCCATTTGCCTTAGCATCTGGTCAGTCATCACTACTTCTGAATCTCCTTCCACTTCCAAGTTCCAAGTTCCCGCATTTTAGGATTTTTTTTTGCCAATTTCAGATCCTGTACAGCTGCTGACAACGTTGCTTTTGTAGAGCTTATGTGTCCAGTTGGGCCAGTAATATGGCTGTAACTACTCCATTCCAATCCCTAAATAGGGACCCAATACTTGAAAGTCTTCAATTCAGCTTAAAAGTCTTCAATTAAGGAGGTACACACCTTCTTGTAGCAATGCTGGTGGCTAAGGAGGAATTGATTACCTACTACCACCCTCTTATGATATCATCTAGAGTAAAGTTGTGGAAAAGTTTTGTCTCATGCACCCAATAAGATACTCTAATTGAGTGGCATTGGATGATGGAATTCTTGCTCTCTTATTGCCATTAAAAATCCTACTCTTCTTTTGTTCTCAACTATTCTAAAGGGTGGCTGCCCTTGTGCACCCCCAAAGCATATTGCCTCTCTAAGAGCCTTGAAGAAAGATGGGCTGAATAAGCTTTCCACATTACTCGAAGGGGTCTACTTATGATGGTAAGAAGCTTCCCCGTTGGCTTTACAAAGGAAAAACACATGTGGAAAGATGCATCAATTGAATCTTCTCCTCTTTAGGGTCTTGCAAGTATTAATTTTTTAATGAGAAGCTTCCCAACAAAAAGCAATCACGTTAGGTGGCACCAGACTATACTAGACCTCATAGACAAGAGAAGTCCTAGTAGGGTTGGGTGATGGAGAAAGGACAAGAAAGAAAGAAGCACATGAAAAGCTCTCTGAAGGAGTAAGGTGTCCAACTCTCCAACCAAGCTTAAAAGTATCAAGGAACACCTTGGATAAAAAGCAAGCCAACCAAAGAAGAAATCTTGGAAACTCTTAAGCCTCTCCTGAAACCAAAGTCCTAGTTCAAACATGAGTTGGATGGGGACACAAATGTAGAAACAGCTTTTGATTTGAAAAGGGAAAAACATAAAGCTAAAGGTCAGGAAAGCTATCTTTCAAATGTTGAGTGTCCTACCACAGATTTGTCCAAAATGTTATTCTGTCCCCAAAACATAAATCATATTTGATGTGCTTGAGAAAGAGGATGTGACCAACAGGCAATGGCTTTCTAGGGACTAGAGAGAGAGTTGATCTCACATTTAATCCAGCATCCCACCCATTTGAGTCTGCTTCATGGATGCTCCAAATTATGCAACAATTTGTTGGCAAGTAGGTTGGCCAAGGTTGATTTGATCAAGGTGATCCTACCCCCTAAGGCAATGTAATTTTTCTTTTACGTTGCCAGTTTCTTAGTCCAGAAAAAGGTGGGATTTGTGATTTCCACTTAACTGAAGACCTAGGTATCTAAAAGGCCACTTTGTCCTAGCACAACCCATCAATGATGCAATCCTCTTAAAACTTACCATGCTCCAAATTCTCTCCTGCAATAACTCTTATCAAAATTGATCTTGAGATTTGAAATTCTCTCAAAGAGTGTCATTGACATCTTAAAATTCATGACTTCTTCCTCCCCTATGCCCCCACAGAATAATATAATATCATCTGCACATGGTTCAAAGTATCGATACGATACGCCCGATACGGGGCGTATCATATCGTATCTTTTGAAAAAGATACGGTCCGAAACGCCTGTTTCCAGGTGTTTCGGACCTCCATTTTTTGTAATAATAAAAAACATGTTAAAAGCTTTCCAAAAAACCAAAATGTAAAAAAAAACTAAAAAAAAATAAAGTTTCGGCCATTTCTAAGTACCGATACGATACGACCGAAACTCGTATCGTATCGATGCTTTTAACCTTGCATCTGCAAACTAAATGTATGTACCACAATATCACTTCTGCCCATTGGGTAATGACGTTTTTCTAATAGTACTTTGAAGTGGTCCAAGGGTGTCACATGGATTAAATGGTGGAGAACTCCAAAGGTGGGAAACCTATGGGTGGCATACATGAAGAGATGAAATAATGATTTCTAAGATGTCTTTTCAGGGTCAACTGGTTCTACAAACTTCAATGATTTTGTAGCTCTTTAGTTTTTCATAGCCTTTGGAAATATGTTGCCTCCAAGTGAAGGTACTGATTATTTGAATTTTATTTATGCTAACTGCCTTGTTGGTGAGTTTCTTGATAATTTCTACCCAAAAAAGTCTCTTGATAACATATTCTGCAGCATGTCACAGTATGCCACTGAGATTATTGAATATAGTGAGCAGGCAAGTGATAGGGGAGGGTGAGAGTAAAGAGAGTTTATTTGGGAATGCAGTTGTTTGAGGAACCAGCTACATTGGAAGGGCGGGGGGAACTACAAAGACCAGAGGGAGACACTCCTAAACTTGCCATGTTCTTATGATTTTCCCAACTGTAGTCTCTTGATTCTTTTCTTTTAATAACTTCTCTTTATTGATTGAAAAAAAGGATAAATGAAACTGTAGAGATAGGTGTTAGTTGTTAGTGTGTGGTCCCACTGATATCATCTTTATATTTATTTCATGGTAGTTATGGTAGTTAGGCCAGATATAGTTATTTTATATTTATTTCTATTTCAGCAGGGTTATTAATGTAACTCCACTAATGTTAAGTCAAAACATATAAATACCAATCTGATGGGGCGGCAAGATCATTAGAACCACACCCTTTTCTCCTTCTCTTCTTCTTCTTCTCTTTCTTCTTCTGTTTGTGATCTTCTTTTCTCTGATTCTTCTACTGACCTTATATCAGAAAACAAATAGTTTCAGGTTTCTTTTATCCAAGTTGGTATCAGAGCCAACCTAGGACAGATTGGGGTTCTCATGTGAGCCTAATCCAGTTGGCTGCATGAGAACTTTCTAGGACTGGAAGTTCTGCATCATTTCCTTGTTCTTGGAGGTTGCTGGAGCCTGGAGTCTTTAGTTGCTGCCCAAGGATTGCATGACCTTTGGAGAGTGCCCAGTGACCAGGAAGGATCAGAGAAAGTAGGCAAGTCCAAGATTAGGGTTTAAATTGGAAATTGAAGGTGAGAATCAGTTTCTTTTTGAGAAAGAACCTCTTTTTGTTGAAACCGACCTTGAATAAGAGCAATTTGAACCACTCTAGAAGCAGTGGTTGACAGATTTCTGCCTTCCCTGTTCGTTTCTTTAGGGTTTTGACAGATCTCTGTTTTCCCTGTTCTTTTCTCTAGGGTTTCTTCAAACCCTACAATCAATTCTTTGCTCCCAGACTTGCTTATTGGCTGTGGATAATTTCTGGGTGATTATAGTTAATTGTGAGTGATTTCTGGGTGGCTGATTTCAATCAGCTAGGATTTTCTGCATAAAAAAGGGGCAGTTCAGGGGTTTACTTCTTAAAATAGTGACCTGTTAATATTTTCTACAAATGGAGAAGGCTGGAAGTGAGTTAAAAGACTCAAGGGGAAGTTTTTTTAGGGGCTGGAAGCATGACTGAGAATTCTTTTCAGATTACAATAGTTAGGTTTGATGGGACCAATTACTTGGAATGGGCCCAATCAGCTATGATGGCCATTGGAGGTAGAGGCAAATTAGGCTATGTGACTGGGGATATAAAGAAGCCAGCCAAGGAAGACACATCACATGCCAAATGGGTTTAAGAGAACTATTTGGTGATGGCTTGGCTATGCAATTCAATGCAACCGCACATCAGCCGAAATTATTTATGGGCAAAAACAGCCAAGGAGATTTGGGACAATATGAAAGAGACATACTCCCAACCCCTTTTTGTTGCTAGGGCTTATGAACTTAAGTGTGAAGTGAGTAATCTCAAGCAGGGGGAGAAGCTAGTCTCTGTTTACTTTGTTGCTTTGAAATCTTTGTGGCATGAAATTGACCACTTGGAGACAATTGAGTGGGAAAGTTAGAGAGATGCAACAACTTATAGCAAGCTGATTGAAACAAACAGAGTGTTTTAGTTCCTAGCCGGTCTGAATTCAGAATTTGATATTGTAAGACAACAACTACTTACTAGGGAGAGTGTGACATTGTTTCAGGCCTATTCACTAGTGCACAGTGAAGAGAGTAGGAGAAAGGTGATGTTATTGTTTCAGCCTATGCAATCAGCCTTAGTAGCAACAAAACCAAAATCTAGGGGAGATAGGAAAGGGAAATGAAGAAGGAAGATAAAAGGGAGATATTTTGTGATCATTGTAAGAAGCTGAAACATACTAGGGACACATGTTGGAAATTGTATCCCCATTTTTTTCCAGTTAGACTCAGAAATAAGAAGGGAAATGCTAATGTGGCAGTTACTACTGATAGTGCATTGTCTTCCAGCACAAGGACCACATCCTTAGATGCTCTAGTTGCTGTCCGAGCTGCCTTAACACAGTTGGAAAGTGAAGCTGGTACTTTTGGACTCTCATCTCAGCCACAAGCTACTACATTTGTTACTCCCACTTCAGCCTTTTCTCACTCAGGTACAAGAGCTACAGCATATCATGCATCAGTCCTAGGTAATCCTAGACCTCTCTAGGTAATAGATTCCGGTGCTTCTGATCATATGACTAGTTTTCCGACCTTACTTACTACTTATTGTCTATCCTCTTGCGCAGACAAAATATCTATTGTTGATGGCTCTGTTGTGCCTATCTCTAGCAAGGGAGACATTAGATTCTCTAATGCCATTTCCTTGTCCTCAGTTCTGCATGTTCCTAGGCTTAGTGCTAACCTACTTTCAGTTAGTAGTATTTTTTTTTGATCAATAACATCAATTTCATTAAATTAAGAGAATAGAGCGAAAGGAATACAAAGGGAGATAAAATAACTTAGCTCCCCAAAAATCAGAAAGCTCAGGGAAAGCAAAGAAAAGTTTCACTTGGTAGTATTACTAAGAATTAGAATCGTTCAGTGACTTTTTTTTCTTGATCGACGTGTTTTTCAGGATCTGGAGACAAGGAAGGTGATTGGGATTGACTGTGAAACGAATGGAGTCTATTTGCTTAAGCATCCACAGGGGAAGGATATTGAAGTTGAGAAGTTATTTGTTTCCTAGTCTGTAAGTCAGATTATGCTTTGGCATAATAGGTTGGGTCATTTGTCTTTTGGGTCTTTGAAGAGTTTATTTCCTAATTTGTTTAAGTCAGTCCAAGTGTCTAGTTTGAGGTGTGAGAGTTGTGAACTTGCAAAGCATTGTAGATCAACTTATCCTACCTAGGGTGACCTTTGATCATTAGCCCATAGTGATGTGCAAGGATGAAAGAAGGAGTGGAGGACCTGCCCCTTTAGATTTTAAAATATGTGGTTACTCCATCCCGGGTTTACCAATAGGGTAAGAGAGTGGTGGAGTGAGTGTAACCCAATGGTGGAATGGGAGGGGATGAGATTCCATAAGAAACTATAATTTTTGAAAGCAAAGATCAAGGAGTGGAATCTTTTGGAGTTTGGGAGGCTAAAATAAAGAAAGAGAGCTCTGATGGACCAACTTGAAAGCCTTGACTTTAAATAAGAAAGGGGAGATTTTGGAGAGGAAGACAATGAATTTAGAAGAGGTTTGAGAAGACAGTTAGAGGACTGCCTACATAAGGAGGAAATAAGTTGGAGGCAAAAATCTTGGTGTAAATGGTTGCAAGAGGGAGATAGAAATACCAGGTATTTTCATTCTTTGGTAGATGGAAGGAGAAGGAGAAACTTCATTTCCAAATTGGTAGTGGATGGAGTTGAGTTAATTCAACAAGAGGAGATAGCTAGGGCATGTGTAGAACATTTTAAATCCATACTAAGAAGGCCTGTAAGTGGAGGGGTGTGGGTAGAAGGATTTGACTGGCCAGATGTAGGGGGGGGGGGATAACAGGAGAAGGTTGGAAAGAAGGTTTGTCTTGGAAGAGATTAAGGAGGTTGTGTTTTCTATGGATAGAACAAAAGCTCTAGGGCCGAATGGGTTCGCTTTTTATCAGGATTGTTGGGATATTTTGAAAGATGACCTTCTGTTGGTTTTTGAACAGTTTCATACGAGAGGAATTGTTAATTCGGGTGTGAATTCCACTTTTATAGCTTTGGTTCCCAAAAAGAAAGAAGCTTACCACCCAAGGGACTTTAGGCCAATCAATTTGGTAAATAGCCTGTACAAGATTATTGCAAAGGTGTTATCTTTGAGATTGAAGGAGGTACTGCCAGACATCATTTCTAATGAGAGTGGAGAATTTCAAGAAGGATAAAAAGGAGTGGTGTTGGATCTGAAAAAGGCTTATGACTTGGTGAACTGGGAATTTTTGAGGAAAGTTACAACCAAATTTGGGTTTGGGGCTAGATGGTGCAAATGGATCATTATTCAGTGCTAGTGAATGGGATAGTTGTAGATTTCTTTCCAGTCATTAGGGGTATAAGAGACCCCTATCTCTTTTATTGTTCTTACTAGTTGCTGATGTTCTGGGGAAATTGATTCACAGTGAAGACTCTAGGGGCCTGATTAGAGGTTGGAGAGTTGGAAGGGAGGACACCCCTCTCACTCACTTACAGTTTGTTGATGATACGTTTTTGTTTTGTGAAGGAGGTAATGTGAGTTTCACCAGGAACTTGAAACTGGTGATTCAACTCTTTGAGCAAATGTCAAACTTGAAGGTGAACTTTGGGAAAAGTTGTGTAGTGGGTGTGAATATGGAGGAGGGAGAGATTAGGGAGAGTGCAGAAGTGCTAGGGTGTGAAGTCTCAGGTTGGCCATTGATTTATCTAGGGTTGCCTTTAGGTGATAATCCTAAGAGAGAGAGAGCTTCTGGAACCCGGTGATGGAAAGATTTGAAAAAAGACTTGTCTCTTGGAAAAAGAATTACCTTTCTCTTGGTGGAAGGACTACACTGATTAAGGCCACATTAGCAAATTTACCCATTTATTTCCTATTAGTGTTCAAAATTCTAGTGAAGGTTTCTAACAGGTTGGAGAGGATGATGAGAGATTTCCTTTGGGAGCCGGGAGAGGAGAAGAGGGATCATAGAGTTAGCTGGGAGGTGGTGACCAGGAGTAAAACCTATGGTGGTTTGGGGCTTGGAAACATCAGAAAAAGGAATATGGCCCTTTTGGGGAAGTGGTTGTGGAGGTTTCCTTTGGAGCAGGAGAAGCTATGGGCTAGAATAGTGGCAAGCATACATGGGCTGGAGCAAAATGGATGGGATGTTGGAATCAAAGCTTGGACCACAAGCACTTCACCTTGGAAAGCCATTCATGAATTGCTACCAGTATTCTCCCCTCTTGTCAGGTATGATTTGAATTTAGGTAATTCCATAAAATTCTGGGTACAAACTTGGGTGGGGAATGTTCCTCTAAAGGACTAGTTTCCTTCCTTGTACGCTCTTTCTGATTTAAAAAATGAGCCAGTTTCTTCTTTCATCACCCTTCCTTTTCTAGTTCTGGGCTTGGGTGGAACCTGGGTCTGAGAAGGGCTGTAAGGGACTCAAACCTCGACAGTATCTCGAGCCTCCTCGAACTTCTTGATAATGTTTTCTTAGACCCCTCTAAGGTGGACTCTAGAATTTGGACCCCTACCCCCACTTGCTCTTTTTCTCGTGCTTCATACTTCAAAGTCTTAAGCCAGTCCACCAGTCCTACAACCTCCCCTTTCCCGGTAAATGAGGTTTGGTGCAAACCAATTCCTCTTAGGGTTGGTAGTTTTTGTTGGGAAGCCTATTTGGAAAGATTCAACACTGGCGATCTGCACCAAAAGAAGAGACCCAATACTTGCTTGTCACCTCATTGGTGTGTTCTTTACAAAGCGGATGGGGAGATTGGTTTTCACTTACTGGTGTCTTGCCAATTTGCAAAGTCAATTTGGGAGTGGGTTTTTTCTCTCTTTGGGTGCAGTTGGAACCCTCCATCAGACATGCAGAGTCTTTTCTCCCCTTCTTTTTTCAGGTGGTGTATAAAAAGGGGAAGGACTATGTGGAGAGGATTGAGGGCTGCAGTATGTTGGTCATTATGGGAAGAAATAAATTCCAGGATCTTCTTAGAAGTTGAGAGAGGGGCTGAAGAATTGAGAGCTATAATCCATATAAGGGTTGTACAGTGGCTGAAATCTTTAGAGCTATTCACAGATTATACAGTGGATGACATGTTGAGGAAGTGGGGTGAGATTGCAAACTGTACACAGACCAAATCAGTAATGAGTGTGTCTTGGACCCCCCCACCCCACCCCACCTGCTGGTTTCTTAAAACTAAACTTTGATGGGAGTAGTAGGGGGAATCTTGGACAATTAGGGATTGAGGGTGTTTTTAGGGATAAGAATGGGGTCATTTCTGTGTTGTTCTCAGGCCCAATTGGAGTGGGTGACTCCCTTAGAGTTGAGATATTGGCAGTTATGGAAGGAGTCCAGAAAGCTAAGGAGATGAATATCAAAAAACTCATAATTGAAGGGGACTTGGAGGAGGTGGTGATAGGGTGGTTGAATAAAGACAATAGTGGTTTATGGAATTATAGCAATGATAGGAGGAAATTTAAGTGGCTGGTGCGGGAGATGGAAATCAAGATGAGTTGGGTTAAAAGATCAGCTAATTCTGTAGCTGATGAATTAGCTAAACAAGGGGTAGAAAGGAAATCAATGTTTTGGGCCAAGTTGTAATTTAACTGTTCCTTCCTTTCCTTTCCTTTTCTTTTCTTGAGGGCTTAAGTTGTATTTGGAAGATAAGAGTGTCTGTGTTCCTTGTTGTAATTATTCTTATGTTGTTTCAATGAAATTTTTATTGATCAAAAAAATAAAAAAAATAAAAGAAGCAGCATTCCTTTTGAAATTGTGGATGTAGATGTTTGGGGACCATATCATACTACTACTATGGGGGGGACAAATACTTGTTTGTTGATGATTGTACTCGTTTCTTGTGGGTTTACCTTATGCACTCTCGAGATGAGGCCCCTACTTTGACTCCGTCTTTCCATCAGATAGTATTAACCCAATTTGGAATCAGGATCAAAATTCTCAGATCTGATATTACCAAGGAGTATTTTGCAAAACCCTTGGCTTCATATCTCATTGATTATGGGGTTAGTCATCAGAGCACTTGTCCTCGTACACCTCAACAAAATGGGGTTGTTGAGAGTAAAAACCGACATATCTTGGAGGTAGCTAGAAGCATCATGCTAAACTCTAATGTTCCCATATGGTTTTGGGGGGATGCCATCCGTACAATTGCATACCTCATTAACAAAATTCCTTTATGGGTTCTAGACATGAAAACACCATTTAACCTCTTGTATCTAGACAAGGATTTATTCACTATCCCTCTTAAAACCTTTGGGTGTACTTGTTTTGTTCAAATCCTTGGACTTCATCGCTCTAAATTTGACCCGAAAACTACCAAATGTATCTTCCTTGGGTATGCACAAAATCAAAAGGGGTATTGTTGTTATGAGCTTGTTGCTGGTAAACGGTTTGTGTCTATGGATGTGACATTCTTTGAGGATGTGCCCTACTATCATAGGGTCTCTTCTTAGGGGGAGAGTAGTGAGGTGGGTAATTCAGCCCCTGAAGTTTCGTTACCTATTCCAATCATTGAAGGGGAGAGTGGTGTAGAAGGTTGTCAAAAGTGCAAGGAATTGAGGGTGTATCACATACGGTGGAGGTAGGTTGATTTTGGTCCTCAGTAGTCTAGGCCGATCCTAGTTCTTTCTATAGATCCTAATCCAGGTACTACCTTCACTGCTGAGCCCACTGAGCCCATTGCTGTAGATAGTATACCTAACACTGTTGAGCCTCAGCTCCTATCTTCAGATGATATTGATCTCCCAATTGTAGTTCGTAAAGGGAAGCATCGTTGTACTTCATCCACTGCTCATTGTATCTCTCAATTTCTCTATTATGATTGTCTTTCACAATCCTATAGATCTTTCCTAGCCTTTATTGCTACTATTTCTATTCCCAGAACAATGCAGGAAGCTTTATTGATACCTGAGTGGAAAGATGCAATGAAGGTAGAAATTGATGCTCTTGTTAAAAACAATACATGGGAGTTGGTTGACCAGCTTGAGGGGAAGAAACCTGTTGGGTGTAGATGGTTGTTTACAATGAAATATAATGCTGGCTCCGTAGAAAGATACAAGGCCAGATTGGTTGCAAAGGGGTTCATACAAACTTATGGCATAGATTATTTGGAGACATTTGCACCAGTAGCCAAAATGATATCAGAGTCTTATTGCCCATTGCTGCAAATTTCTCATGGCCACTAGTTCAGATGGATGTTAAGAATGCTTTCCTCAATGGAGATCTACAAGAGGAGGTGTATATGTAGTTGCCCTTGGTTTTTTTAGTGTAGAGACAGGAAAGGTGTATCGACTGAAGAAGGCTTTATATGGGCTGAAGCAGTCTCCAAGAGCTTGGTTTGATAAATTTAAACTGGCTTTAGAGAAATTTGGCTATGTTCAAGCTCAATCAGATCACTCTCTTCTTTAAGAAAACAGACTCCTCTTTGACTTTGCTTGCTATCTATGTTGATGATATTGTTGTGATAGGAAATGACATTGGTCAGATTGACTCCCATAAGCAACTTCTTCACCAAGAGTTTTAAGTAAAAGATTTTGGGGAACTACGCTACTTCTTGGCAATTGAGGTAGCTAGATCTAAGCATGGCATCTTTGTCTCCCAGAGAATGTATGTTCTTGATTTCTTGGAAGAAACCAGGAGGTTAGGAGTTAAATCAACCGACATCTTCCTAGAGTTCTCTGTGGAAAGCAATACAAGAGGTATATCCTATCTTTCTTAATCTCATTAGATTTGATGTGGGTTGTGTCTCTAGGGTGCTTTTTTGGGAAGATCTTTGGCTGGGTGATACTCATTTCTGCTCCATTTTCACTGATCTATATTCAATCTCTAACTACAAGTTAAAACCCATTTCAAATTTTGTCACTTTTTCTCACTTTGGGTTGAGTTGGGATTTTGGTTTCAGAAGAGGTTTGAGGGACAATGAGTGTGAGTCTCTTATACACTTGCTTGATGCTCTCAAGTTAGTTTTCTTCGTTCAATCCTTGGAGGACACTAGAGTATGGTCTGCTTCCTTTGATGGCACCTTTACGTGTTCTTCTTTCTTTAATACCCTTGTTCAAATTACTGTTGGGGGTGATAATTTCCCGGTGAAAGAGATTTGGAGCAATCCCTTTCCACCAAACATTCAAGCTTTGTGTTGGGAGGTGTTTTTAGGGAAGGTAAATACTTGTGACATGCTTCAAAAAAGGAGGCCAAATAAATGCCTTTCCTCTCATGTGTGCTCTCTTTGCTTTGCAGATGGTGAATCCCTACCACATTTATTGATCCATTGCTCCTTTGTACCGTTTGTATGAAAATCTCTTTGCTCTCTCATTGGTTGTAGGTTGAGTGCTCCCCAAGATGTAATAAGCCTCTTTGATCCAAATTTTCTAAGGCAACCAACAAAAAGAGGGAGGGTGATGTGGAAATCAGCAATGGCAGCAATGGTGTGGTTAATATGGGAGGAAAGGAATGCAAGAATTTTCAATGAAAAGCATAGGCCAAAAGAGGCCATTGTGGAGGCCATAAAGATAAGAGTTGCACATTGGGTTAAATCACCCCATTTCTTCCAAAACATCTCAATTACGAATATTGTAAGAGTGTGGAATGAAGTGGCACACACTGCAGAGATGAAGGAAAGAAAAGTGATGGAGTGGAAGCCACCAGGCCCCAATAAGTTAAAGATAAACATTGACGGGAGCTCTCTAGGAAATCCGGGTATGACAGACATTGGTGGTGTGATCAGAGACTCCTCAAACAAAGTGTTGGCTATATACTCGGGACCTTTAGGGGAAGGTGACTCCTTAAAAGATGAACTGTTAGCTCTACATCAAGGGCTAAAGATTGCCAAGCAAGCTGATTTTAAGAACTTGGAGACAGAAGGGGACTCAAAAACAGTGATATCTTGGACCAATTCAAGCAGTAATGTTCCTTGGTACTACAAAAATCAGTTAAGGGAGATAGTAACCATAGCAAGGGAACTTAATGCCTCATTTACATGGGTTAGGAGAACTGCAAATGGAATGGTTGATTCTCTAGCTAAACAGGGAGTTCAAAGGCAACGACTTTTTTGGGCTTTATTGTAATTGTTTTTGTTGAATTGTCTGTGTTTTATCTGCTGTAACTTTGTATTAATTCTCTTAATTGAATAAAATTCTCATTTTTGCTGATAAAAAAATGTTTGAAATATCAATAACAATATCTTGCCTATAGAGGATGGCTACTGAGGAGGCTTTTTTGGTTGGAGATTAGGGACACCCTCCCTCCCCCCTAGATACATGTGTCTGAAGATGAGGGCTGTGTCAAAGAGAAATCCGACATGGGCCGTTTGATCTTTGAGTTGTGCTATGTGGCCCTGACTGTGGATAAGACCAGGGACCACGAGCTTCAAATTTTGAAACTCTTCTGAATTCTCAAAGATTGAAAAACAGGTGGCCAGTCATTTGAACAAGTGGCAGAAGAAGCTGCCCAAGTCCACCTGTAATTACAAGTGGTGCCTCACTCAGGGGAACTTGATGAGATCAACCTAAGAGCAGTAGACCAGTGGCATAAAGGGATTTGCAGAGCAACCGACAACCCCCCTCCCCACTAACCCAGGGACCCCCTGACCTGGTTGTCCATCCCTTGCTCAACCTTTTCTGGCGGTGAGCAAGAAGTCCAACAAGCAGCGCAAACTTTCCCACCTCTGGTTCCTTAGGCCCCGGGTCCCCCCTCATCCGTGGATATGGTGATAGCTATGCTTTGTCTTGAAGCCCCTGCAGAAGAAGACATGCCTGATGTCTTCCCGTTAGTAGTGGTGAGACCTAACTGTGACCTAGAGGTAAGAGCTCCATCCCCTGACTATGCTTCAAACTCTTTGGATGAAGACATGTCTCTGTGGGTGCTGTTGAAGCTCTCTTATCTTTTGGGGAATTCTTTGGTATATCCTTCAAGGGTATGGAAAGGGAGACAGTTGATCTTCTGATGGAAATTGAAAAGAGATTGATTGAGGAGAAAGGTAGGAAGGGAAGGAGAACTGACTGGGAGCTTTTTTGGCTTGCATGGAGGCTCAATGACATGGCGGGTGTTTCTAGTGGCAAGGCTACAGGGAGTAGGAGGCAGAAATAATTTTGTCTTATTTGGTCCTTCTTGAATAAATGGCAGCTGAATGTGCTATACTTGCAAGAATCAAAAGCTTCAGCAAGTGGATGCTTCTATTGTTCGAAGCATTTGGGGTCAGAGGCAGTGTGATTGGCTTTTTCTTCCAGCTATTGGTACAACGGGTAGAATCTTGGTAATTTGGGATTTTGACACCATTGAGGTTTCTAATAGTTGGATCAAGGAATTTTTGGCTTCTTTGAATTTTAAGGTGGTAAATGGGGGATTCAAAGTTTTCTGACTATAGTCTATGGGCCAATTGAGGCTGGTGATCAACCAAGATTTTGGGATGAGCTTAATGGAGTCAGGGAGGGAGACACCACCCTTTGGTGTATTGGTGGGGATTTTAACACTTTTAGGTTTCCTTCAGAGAAAATTGGATTGGCTAGAGGTGATTGAGGTATGAGAGGATTTGCAAATTTTGTGCAGCGGTGGGGCCTGATGGATATGCTTCTTGCTGGCGCTAACCTTACAAACAACCAGGCTACCCCTACCTTGGTCAAACTGGATTATTTCCTAATCTCTCCGGATTGGGAGGATAGTTTCCCCAATTTATTCCAATCTGCTCCCCCCAGACCCCTCTCAGACCATATGCCCTTTCTCTTACATAGTGGAGGGGGGCCTTGTGCTTGCGGGCCTTTTAGGTTTGAACATGTGGTTGAATGAGGAAGGCTTCCTTGAGCAGTTGCAGTATTGGTAGGAAAGTGTGAGTTTCACAGGTTCAGCAAGTCACATCTTCCACTTGAAATTGAAGGAGTTAAAAAAAAGATCAAAATCTGGAACAAAGAAGTTTTCAAGGGAGTAAAAGCTAAAAAGGCAGGCTACTTACAGCAAATTGTTGAACTAGATTTGGAGGAAGAGAGGGGTCCTTTGAGTGAGAACAACCGGAAAAAGAGGCTTCAGGCTAAGATGAACTATGATAAAATTACCTTTCAAGATTAGGTAAAATGGAGGCAGAGATCCCAGAGCTTATGGTTAAAAGAAGGTGATAACAATACTGCTTTTTTTTCCTCACAAGAGGCACATTAATAACATTAAGGCTTTAAAAGTTAATGGGCAGGTGCTGGAGGATGAAAACCATATTAAAAATGCTATTGTTGACTTGATGGGTTGGACTATAATAGTTGTAATGAGGCTGCTTTGGACCTAGAAAATCCATTCTCTAAGGATGAAATCAGGGAAGCTATTTTCCATTTGGAAGGGGACAAGGGGACAAGGCCCTAATGGTTTCACAATAAAGTTCTATAAGCTGAGCTGGTCTTTTATCAAACAGGATCTCTTGAAGGTTTTTGAGGAATTCCACTCAAAGGCTGCTCTGGAAAGGTGTCTCAATTCTACTTTCATCACACTGATTCCCAAGAAGGAAGAGGCTTTAGAGTTTAAGGAATTCAGACCTATTAGTTTCCTGGGAAGTGTCTATAAAATCCTTGCAAAAGTTTTAGCTTCAAGATTGAAAAGGGTGATGGGTCAGATTATCTCCCCTTCCCAAGGAGCTTTTGTTGAGGGGAGACAAATTCTCGATGGTGTTCTCATTGCCAATGAATTGGTTGACTCATGGAGGAGGGAAGGTAGAGATGGGCAAACCCTTGAGGTGGATTTAGAAGAAGCTTTTGATCATGTAAGTTGGAGTTTCTTAGACCACATGCTGAAGAGAATGAATTTTAGCTCAAAATGGAGGAGCTGGATCAAGGTATGCGTTACTACTCCCGCTTTTTCCATCCTTCTCAATAGGGTCTCTTGTGGAAAGTTCAAACATTCAAGAGGTTTAAGGCAAGGGGATCCTCTGTCCCCTTTCCTCTTCAATATAATTATGGAAGCCTAAGTAAGCTCACTTGTCAAACAGCAGCTAGAGGTCTTATTCAAGGGTTTAAAGCTAGGGTGGGAAGAGATCAAACCCCTTGCTCCAGTTTGTTGATGATACCATCTTCTTTTGTGACTCTTCAGCTGATCAGTTGATTTCTCTAGGCTCTGTTCTAAGATGGTTTGATGCTGTCCTAGGCCTCAAGATCAGCCTCTCCAAGAGTGAGCTAATAATGAAGACTGAAGAAGGATTCCATTATCCCATTTTGGTTTACATTCTAAGATGGTTTGAAGCTGTCTCAGGCCTCAAGATCAACCTCTCCAAGAGTGAGCTAATGAAGACTGAAGAAGGTTTCCCTGATCCCATTTTGGTTAACATTCTAGGCTGCAAGTTAAGGAAGCTGCCCTCCACTTATCTTGGCCAACCTCTGGGTGCTAGGTGCAGTTCTAAGAGGATCTGGGACCCTGTTTTTGAAAGATTTGACAAGAAATTGTCCCCGTGGAAATCTAAATACCTGTCGAAAGGAGGTAAGCTGACCTTGATCCAAAGTGTCTTGTCCTCACTCCCTATCTATTATTTGTCTTTATTCCAAATTCCTACAACTGTTGCAAGGATATTAGAGAAGGAAATGAGGGCCTTTCTGTGGGCTGGATGGAGGAACAATTTTAAATTCAATCTGGTGAATAAGACTCTTCTGGGTAAATGGTGTTGGAGAGATACAACCTAGAAAATCTGGAGGCCTTGGCATCAGAAGTATTAAATTGGTTAATAAGGCTCTTCTGGGTAAATGGTTTTGGAGATTCAGCAAAGAGAGATACAGCCTATGGAGAAGGATTATTGAAGACAAATATGGGCTCACAAACCTTGGTTGGGATTCAGGCCATGGTCTATCCCCGAAGGGGTTTGCTCTATGGAGCAATGTAGCCTCTATTCTCCCTGATGTCTTGAAGGGCATCAGGTGCAAGGTTGGTAAAGGTAATCAATCACCTCAAATTCTGGCATGATCGGTGGTGTGGGAAGCTGGCTCTACAGGAGAGATTCCCTTATCTTTTTGATATTGCACTTGATAAGGATGCTGTGGTTGAAGACTGTTTTGACTCTATGAATGGGGAGGTTGTTTGGGGCTCCACTTTTCGAGGAAATCTCGATGATTGGCAAATCGACCCATTAACTAAGCTGTTAAGCCTTGTTCAAAGCATTGTGCCTAATCATCAGACTGAAGATGAAAGATTCTGGTCTTGGAGCTCCTCAGGCAAGTTTTCTTCTTAGTCCTACAACAACTTGGTGTCTTGCGAGGACATTGATTTCCCTTGGGCTTTGATCTGGAATTCACATGCCCCATCCAAGGTTGCCTTCCTGGTTTGGACTGCGGTGCTTGGTAAATGCCTTACCACTGATCGACTGCTCAAAAGGGGGATGGTTCTTTCTAATATCTTGTGCCCCTTGTGCAATGAGACTTCTGAATCCTCCAATAACCTTTTTATCCTGCTTACCTGAATCAGTTCTTCAACTTCTGCAAGGGTGGTCCCTCAAGGGTTTGATTGCTAGGGGCAAACTGCTTTGGAGGATTTTTCCATCTGCCATCCTGTGGGCTCTCTGGAAGGAAAGAAACAACCAAATCTTTGATAACAATTATTCTGATGTAACTTCAGTTAGAAACAAGGTTGTAGACTTTTTGTGTTCCTGGTCAAGTATACAAAGGGTGTTCATGGGTGTCTAGCTTTTCTCTTTTTTACAAGCTGGACCTTTCTTTTGTTGAATCTTTTTGTATATTCCCAATGTACAGGCTCTCATTGTACATGGACTGATGCTTCTTGATTTTTCTCATATTTTAATGCAATACAATACTTTACCTGTTTCAAAAAAAAAAAAATCCTTGCCTGTATAAGGGTGGGAAGCTTGTATTTGCTGACACACTTGCTAAACAAGGGGTGGGAAGGGATAGTTTGTTTTGGGCTATGTTGTAATAGTCTCTTTTATTGGGGAGGGCTGAGAGAGTTTATCTCTCTCCCCTTTCTGTTCTTGTACCCATTATACCCCTTTTTAATTAATGAATTTGGTTCTGTTATTGATAAAAGAAGGGTAAGAAGCTTAGAAAATGTGCTAGAAGTGATCCACACAAGGGTGGTACACTGACTGAAATCTCTAGATTTGTTCACAGATTTATCAGTGGATGATTTGCTAAGAAAATGGAAAGAGGTTGCAAGTTCAGTTTAAGAAGGCATCAAGTTCTTTATGGACTCCTCCTCCTAGTTGCTTTATCAAGCTAAATTTTGATGGTAGTAGTATTGGAAATCCAAGGCCCTCTAGAATTGGGGGAGTATTAAAGAATGAGCAAGGATTGTAATAGCTCTGTTTTTAGGCCCAATTGGAGTAGGTGACTCTCTTAGGGCGAGGTTCTGGCAGCTTTGGAAGGGGTAAAGAGAGCAAAAGACCTGAATATCAGTAAGCTGATCATAGAAGGAGATTCTGAGGTAGTTGTGGGCTGGTTGAAGGAAGACTAGAGTGGGCCTTGTAATTACAACAATGAAAAGAGAAAGTTTAAGTGGCTAACAAAGGGCATTGAAGTAAAATGAACTTGGGTAAAGAGAAGTGCAAACTCATTTACCGATGGTTAGCTAGACAAGGGGTGAATAGGAATTCTGTTTTCTGGGCTCATTTGTAACTATTTTTTACTTAATTTTTGGGTGGCTTTTGGCACCCGTGGGGAGTTAAGATAGTAGCTCCCCTCCTCTGTATCTAAAGCATATTTCTTTATGAAAAGTTCCAGTTATTAATCCAAAAACAAAATAATAACAAGGGTTCCTTCTCTTGTGCTTCTTTTGTTAAATCCCTTTGCTTACACTTTGCCCCTTGGGTTTTCTTGGTCAAGGAAGTTTGGTTAAGCCAATCCCCCCCAAAATTTTTGTGTTATGTTAGGAGTGTTCTATGGGAAAGTTAACACCTTGGATAACTTGCAGAAGAAACAACCTTTCTTGTGCCTTTCCTCTACCTGGTGTATCCTTTGCAAAGCTAGTGGTGAGGACTGCTATCACTTATTAATATCTTGTCCTTTTTCTGTAGCTATTTGGAATTGGATTCTTGCTTTATTTGGGTGCAGATGAAATCTGCCAACGGAAGTAAGTCTGCTGTTTAATCCAACTACCTTTGCATATGGCCTACAGAAAAAGGGAGAGAATTATGTGGAAGTGCTTTAGAGCAGCTATTCTGTGGACTATTTGGAAAGAAAGGAGTGTCAGATTTTTCCAAAAAGAAAAGAAGTCTCTTAGAAATTTAGTGTATACTGACAAGGGTAATACATTGGTAATAGTGCCACTGGGAGGAACAAGGTTAATGTAGCTTTAAGGATTCATAAAGCTGAATTTTGATGGAAGTAGTCAGGGTAATCCAGGCTCGTCTGGTAATAGGTGGGGTTTTGAAAAATAAGGGCAGTAACATTATCTCTTTGTTCTCTGGCCCTGTAGGAATAGGAGATGCTACTAGAGTTGAGTTGCTAGTGGCTGTCCAAGGGATCCAAGTTGCAGACCAACTTGGTGTGGACAACATAATAATAGGAGACTCCAAGGTGGTGGTGGCCTAGTGGGGTGGTTACTTGGTGTTACAGGGACTTTTTAAAGAAAGTCAAGTGGCTAACAAGGAATATGACAATTAGAATACAATGGGCGGGAAGGTCGGAAAATGCAATGACTGATTTCCTAACCAAACAAGGGGCTTCTAGGGAACATCTTTACTGGGCTGCGCTGTAATTCCTAGTTTTTTGAGAGTTGTAATGGGAGAGGTTACACCTCGCGCCTCTCTTGGTATGCTTGTAACAGTTTCTTTCTTTTGCTAATAAAATCTATTCATTTTCAAATATAAAAAAAAAAGTCTGGCCTGTCTCAAACTCATATCATATGTCTGAATATTTTTGTCCATTGACCATGATCTTAATATCATAGTTCATGGTTGGTACAGACCATAGTTCATTTGTGGATGGGTTAGCAAAGCAAAGGGGTGATCAGGGGTTCTTGATTTTGGGTTCATTTCTAATCCTGTAATTTTTTTGTTGTTTGCAAGGGAGTTAAGATACCTTACCTTCCTCTGCTTGTATGTATACCTTTTCTTTAATCTTAATGAAATTCATGGTTATTGATCTATATATATAAGCCAACCCCATGACAAGGCTTGGATGATGATGATGATAATTTCCTTGAATTTTGTGTTGGCCCCTTGAAACAAGTATTAGGCATCTGGTCCTATGGAAGGAGAACTTTAAGCTATGGTCTTCTTCTTCAAGAAAAAAACTATGGTCTTGTGGCATTCAAGTGATTCATTACCTTGCCCATGTGTTTATTCTGATAGAGGGATTCAGATCTAATGGAAATGTAAAAAGGTTCTATAAACAATCTGTGGATATATTGGTTCAACCATCATGAATGGAAAATGGTGAGCAGTTTTTCCATCCAAAAGTATACCTGGTTCAGCAGGAATGAAGCCCCTATCCCAAGGACTAGTTAAGATGAGCTTTAATGACACATTCACTAAGATACTCCTGTAGCTCAAGGAATTACATTAATGCCATCATTAATATTCCAACACCCCCTCAAGCTAGCACCAATTAGCATGCCTTGAGAGAAATGGTGTGATCTTGGTATTAAGTACCCAACTGTTCTTCTAGGGTAGTTGATTAGCAAGGAATTATGGTCTTGTTCTGGATAGAAAAGGAATTTGATTGGAAGGATCCGTTTTGAGGGGAGGTATTATGATGAGGGTGTTTATTGGATTGGGCTAATTTACATAATTACATGGTGTTTGGTACAGTATTGTTTTACGTCTTAATGTTTGTACTTGAACCATTACATTGTAAATCATCAATCAAAAAATCATTACATTGTAAATGGGGAAATGAGATGTTTTAGCACACAACACAATGCATGATAGTTTATTGTAATTTTGAACACATAGGTGCCATTAGGTGTCACACAGGACAATCAAATTGCAAATGCCCCCCTGTTAGGAGAAAGGCCTTTTTGACATTCCTCCAACACCCTCACGCACATAACTCAATGCAAATAGTGATACAACTATTTGAAGTTAAATCTATCCAACCAGATATGATTTTTGTATGTTAAAAGTCAAACCACCCACATGGTGCTTATGTGGAGTCTAAACAGAAACACAACACTACAGTTCCAAACACCACCCTTTGAGTACATGGAGCTGTTGATGATATCTCTTCCCTTCTTTGTTGTAATTCCTTTTTTGTTTTAGTTTGTTCTTTTCTTATCAAATAAAGTGATCTTCTGACGCTTCAATTTTCAAACAATGCAACTTGAAGATTCTAGTATGGCAGCACACTAGCACTTCTACTACGCCCACAAGGATCAATCAGCTTGGATTGTTACCTACCTTCTTTAATTCATAATGCATATAGTATCTATTATTGGAAAAAGAGGATGATGATTAAAAACTTCTTGAGCAGAAATTACATCTATAGTGCAGAGTCTGATGGTTGGCTTTGCATTGGGAATGGACAAAATTCATGTAGAAGGGGACTCTAAACAGTAATCAGTTGGATGCCATCTCAACCTAAGGCCCATGGATTATTAAGCATCTTATTAGGGAAGGACTGGAGATCATTTTTTTTGAAGGATAAAAGAGAAATGATTTCATTAATCAAAAAAAGAAAGTACAAGAGGAAGGTGATGAGAAATCACCCGAGAGAAGAAACAAATGACCAAAGACCACCCAAACTAATGACAAGAAAGTCTACCAACCACAAACCCCTGCAATAAAACCAATTAAAAATAAACAGAGATTCAGTTACACCAAGCACTATGGCATAGAATCTTCAAGACTAAAAACACAAAGTGAAACTTCAGCAAAAGAAACTTGCGAACCCTTGTCTTTGACACCCTAATCCTCCCTTTCAAACACTTCCTCCTGCCTTGAATCATCCTCATTCCAACTTTCTCTACCTCCGACTATCAATTCTTTGACCTCTCTTCCCTACTCTTTTCAAACTCCTTAAAAGCTTTCCTGGAAAACTCCGCTTCTCCCCAAAAAAACAACCCAAGCCCCTTATCCACCTCAACATCTCTGTTAACAAGATCTTCAACATCTCAGAATTAAGCCCATCTACCTTTTTTTTTCCTCCTTTGAAGCAGAAGCCCCTGAGTTAGTTTTTGCTTTAGGAGGAACTTGATCCTCCCTACATCTTCCCTCAGACATCAATACCTTTGGCTTTTTCCCCCTCCTCTTAAAAATCCTTTTATACTTGTTCGTAGGGCCTTCCCCCACTAATCCTTCAATCGTGAGAAGACTTTAGTCACATGCACTATATGAGAGTTATATGATCCACGAGATTTCTTAGCAATCGTGCTGACAGTGCCACAATCAGCCTTGTCTCATCCTCTACCTCCCTCTTCCTACGGCCCAGACTCCTATCCTTCCGGTCAACACTTGCTCAACATCGAAATGAATAAAACTTGACTCTGGACTTTGAGACTGGCAGACTTCTTCCACATTCACTGGCATATCCACTTCAGTGTCAACTTCGCTTGAAATTTCACCTTTTTCCACTAATCCTTCTAATCTAACCACAATGTTCCCCATCCCATCCACCACCTCCATATCAACCCTCCCTGTGTCAACATCCAAAGGCACACCCAAGTTGCAGACCCTCACCTGAGCCGATGCTTTATTAGATGCCCTTTGGTCATAAACAACCAAAGATAAATCTGAATCATGAACACTGCAATGTTCCAAGCCAGCTTGCTGGATATGTTCCAAACCTCTCGTATTTATGGATCTCCCATACTCATTTGGTTGTTCTTCTAGATCTTCTCTTACCTGCGTTGCGACTGGACAAAGTCTTCACCTCAAGTCAGTTTGCTGGATATGGTGCTTCAACCACTAACCTCAAATCATGATGTTCTCCACCAAACTGAAACAACAGAGAAGTTGGCACTTGGTAAATTTCCTTCACCTCTACCGGATACGCACAACAAGGTTCTTCCATGACATTGTCCTTTGATCAATGGACCTGAATCTCCCACATGCATCCCACAGCAAAAAATGTCTGGAAACACCAGGCATACAAGGGAATACCGAAAACATTTATCTACACCGAACTTGAGGGTCCCAAATTTCTTGACGCCCCAACTAATGGATTCCAACTCCCCAAACTAAGTTCTGGGCATTAAGATTGATTTTGTTCACGACTAAGAATGCCCAATGCTTCATCCTCACTTCCAAAACAGAAAAGAAAGAAACCTGTATTGAGTTTTCTTACCTGAAAGGACCTACATGGCTTCCATTCAGTCATGCCCAAGACCTCACCTCTTCCACATCTGGATCAGAGTTAACAAACTGTCCAACCAAACACTTTCCAAGAAGCTTGATTCCATTGAACATTCCTTCAGTCAAACCTACAATTACCTCTCATCGTCCAACCCAAAGGGCATCAACTTTGGCTTATTGTCTGCTCTCACAAGGCTGAATTGTTATTCTGGTGGATCCCAAGGTCAGATAACAAGAGAGGAAGTCAATAGGCAAACTTTCTACTTGGGTATTTCTAATTCGGGGTAGCATTGTATATTATTTTAATCATCTGACCCAAAGGGCATCCTAACTTTGGCCTATTGTCTGCTCTCACAAGGCTGAATTCTTATTCTGGTGGATCCCAAGATCAGTTAACAAGAGAGGAAGTCAATAGACAAACCTTCTACTTGGGTCTTTCTAATTTAGGGTAGCATTATATATTATTTTAATCCAGCCTTTTCTGGTTTGTGAGTCTGGACTACACTCTCTTGCCCTCCTTGAAGGGGTGAGGAGTTATTTTTATTTTCTATTTAGTAAATCCCGTTAATCATGTTAGTGTTAGTATATACATATATGCGTAGATACTAGTGTTAAAATTACATATATGCATTTCTTTTGGATCTGATTTATCACTGTAATATATATGATTGGGAAATGAATAAGCTGATGCAGAGATGGAAAAGGGAAAGAGATTGTATAAGAAATCAAATATCTTCAAATTCCTGCATCAGTGGCGATTTCATGATTTTGAGTGATTTGAATTTTGGTCAATTTGAGTTTTTGAAATCTATTTTCTAATTTTTTGGCTTTGCAGCAATAGGGTTAGTGGGTTATGTTGAAGTTTTGTTCATGCTATTTCTCTTTTAGGCTAAATTTCAGAGGTCATAACTTGTCAGTTTTACTTGATTTTGGTGTCATTAGATAGGTTATTAAGTTCTTTACCCAATGAGACCATAATCCTATAAGTCCAATTTGTTTTGAGAGGGAGTTAGTGGCTGCTTTATTGATTTGAGTACAAATCTTTGATGGGATTTTGTTATTTTTGGATTCTATCTTGAAGTAGTTTTTGATTTGTTTAGTTGTAGTAGGGTTATGAGAAGGTTGTTAGAGGTTCTAATTAATGATAGCTGGTTGGTTGAACATAGGTGTCATATCATGCCATATGCTTCAATTTTTATCTAAAGTTTAGATCCAACATCTTGTCAATTTGTGTCCTTGCTGTATCTAGGTAAGGTAAGATAGATTTTACGATTCTGTTATTGTTGGTATTAATAAAGCAATTAGGGATTGCACTTAGTTAATTTTTGAGTCTAAATTGGAATCTATAAAATGGGATCCAAGCCTTTATGTTTGAGTCTATAAATAGTCATTGAAATTTAGTGTTTATTTAATGAATAAAAGTTATTAGTAAATTATGGTTATGAGAGCTTGCCCCTGTGTCTCCTCTTTTTCCTCCCCCTCTCTTGTAAAGGCACAATCTATTTTCATCTTCTTAAAATCATCTCTCTCGTTTATCCAACACATACACTTTATTAGGGCCTTTCTTTTTGGAGCCTGCCTTGTTTTTCCTATAACAGATGTTACTTGTATGAGGGGTTTCCATGTCATTAAACTTGCCAATTAACTTAGTTTATGGTCAAGTTTGTGCATAGGGACCTTATTCATTGTTTGCTGGGGGGTTAAGTTAAATTAATAATTATAATTAACATATAAATGAAAATTAATAATTATAGTTAACATTAAAGTAACTTAGTTTTGGTCAGGATCTGACCAGGGTTCAAATCTTGGAAACAACCTCTTGTATGTGTAGGGGTAAGGTTGTGTACATCTGTCCCTTCCCAGACCCCACATTGGTGGAATTATTGTGCACTGGGCTGCCTTTTTTTAGTTAACATATAAATGAAAAAATAGGAAGAAAATTATGGATTACTTCATGAAAGTATTTTAGTTACCATCATTGCTTCTAAAATCCCAAAGAATTTTGTGAATGGCTATGTACAGGGACAATCCTATCTCTAGCCGTTATTTTCCCTTAATCTCAAATAATCCTCATCCTTTAGCCCTCGTGTGTATATATATATATATATCTATTTTATTCCACTATTTATTATTAGCATAAATAGTTGAGCTTCCTCTGGAAGACAACTAATCAAATTAATCTATATATTTGTCCTCCCACTCTTTTTGAGAAAAGAAAAGTGTAAATTTATATTAACTGAGCACCAGGGTTATTTTGATGCAAATGGTTCTTACATCCATTTAGGTTCTATGGTTGGGTCCATTTAAGCTGTATCAAGTTTTGTTACCATTCAGATTCAATTCAGAAACTTGTTTTTTAAAGTGTGTGGGGAGGTGGGTTGGGTTGAGGGTCAATTGAGATCCAACAATAAAGGTGCAAACCTCAAGCTCAGACCTGACCCACCCGTGGTCAAACTCATTTTCATCAACTCAAGTCCAACCCAAGCTTTACCCAACTCAGGTTTGACACGAGCTCAAGTTGGGTCAGCTTGGTTGGGTTTCAAAAATTTATGAATATATTTTTGTATAGCCATCTTTTATTGAGCTTTATGGCCTATACATATTTTATGCACGTGCATGTATATATAATTAAAAAGATATTTTTATATAAATAAAATGCATGCATACATGTATTTGTTTGGGTGGGCTCAGATTGGGCCACCCAAGTTGTATCCCTAGGAAAAGTGTGTAGGCAGAACTTTGTGGTTTCTCAATTTTAGTTTGCTAATGGCATGGTAATCTTGGCAGAGTTTAGAGGGGTACATGATGTAAGAGTTCTTTGGATAGTAGAATTTGGAACCTTCCCCATCTGGCATGTTCACCTTTTCCTCTTTGACGTCCACTTTCAGTCAACAAACCCTGCAAGGTGCTTTCCTTCAAAGGAGGTTTGGTGTCGGCCTGTACCCCCAAAAATTCGGGCCTTTTGTTTGTAGGTGGTTTTCCAAAAAAATCAATACTTTAGATATGTTGTAAAGAAAAAGGCCAAATTTATGCCTATCACCCCATGTTTGTATCCTTTGCTTGGGCGGCGAGGCGATCATACACCTATTAATTTCTTGTCCATTTGTGTGCTTTATTTGGGCTTGGTTCTCTTCTATCTCTGGTTGCAAGTGGACACCTCCCTTGTATGTGGCAAGCCTTTTTGGCCCAAGCTTTTTTAGGCAACCGAAGAGACGTTGAAAATTAATGTGGAGAGTCACTAGAGCTGCTATCTTATGGTCAACTTGGGAACAAAGGAACAATAGGATCTTTTAAAGGAGTGGAGAAATCCGAGGAAATTGTAAAAACAATAACCATTATGACTATTCAATGGTTGAAAACTTTGGATTTGTTTAAAGACTTCCCAGCTGAATATATTTATAGGAATTGGGGAGTGGTGGCAGCTACAACTTCCATAAAACATATTGTTTAGGAATTGTGGTCCCCACCAATACAACAAAGAGTGAAATTTAACTGTGATGGGAGCTCTAGAGGTAACCTGGGCCCTTCAGGTATAGGGGGAGTATTCAGAGATGAAAATGGTAGAATTATGGCTATGTTTTTGGGGCCAATAGTAGTGGAGGACTCATCGAGAGCGGAGGTGATGGCCTTGCTTCAAGGTGTAAGATATGCCAAACAGTTGGGGTTACACCAAATTGAGATAGAGGGAGACTCTAAATTGTTGATTGAGCAGCTGCAATCTGGTGTTGGGAGCCTAGCCTAGATGTATAGACAACCAACCCATTACGGAAATCCTCAATACAACAAGGGAGATTGGTGTGTGCTTCAAATGGACAAGGAAATCAGCTAATGGTTTAGTTTATTTATAAAAAAAATGGTTTAGCTGATACATGGGCTAAAAAAGGGATTGTGAGGGAGAGAATGTTCTGGGCAGTTTTGTAAGAAAGATTAATAGGGACTCAACACCTGTTTAGGACTTGACACTTGTACTTAATTATGGAAAGTTATTCTTAAGTGGTATTAATGAAGTTACCATTTCCAATGGAAAAAAGTTAGAGGATTGTGCTTCAATGATTTAAAAGGCGTGCCTAGGTGCACATGCGAGGCACATTTGAGGGTAGGCGCCTCACTCAGGTCCTAGGTGCAACATTTTCAAAAGGCGCTTGCCTAGTGTGCCTAGGCTTGCGCCTGATGTGCCTTGTGCCTTGGCCCAAGCGTGCGCCTTTTGAAAATTGTACGCTTTTTTGCTTTTTTTGAATCAAACGCCTTTTGAAAATTGTACGCTCCGAGAGCCCCCTATTTGCTAATGTTGTTCATTCATTCATCTTAATAAAATATCTTCTTAAAAGGCAATTAAAATTATGAAATCATTATTTTTTGTGTGAGAATTAAGAATTTAAGACCCTAACATGGACTTGTTTGGGCTTGCCTCGAGGGGCGTGGCACAAAGGCGACTCGTAGAATTAGGAGTGTAATATGTTTTACATCACATTAGCTACTTGAAGTAATGCAATTGTGGAAAAAAAGAGATTATGGGCTTTACATGCTTGAAAATGTTTTATATGTTTGATTTTATTTTTAATTTTTCATTTGAATATGCTTTACATGTTATGTATATGTATTTTAATTTTAGATAATAGGTTTTTTAAACCATTAATTTGAAAATTTAAGTTTATATTTCTTATTAATATTATGGTTAACATTTTTTATTTTTTGCATTTTGTTGAATTTTCTGACATTTTTTTATTTTTTAGCAATTTTTTGTATTTTTGCGCCTTTGCGCCTTGGGTGCAAATTGGCCCTTGCGCCTTGTGCTTTTAAAACACTGGTGTGCTTGTATATTGGGATTTGAGATTAAAGAGTGGCCCATTAAGTAGTTAGGGTTACCACTAGAAGGCAATCCAAGAGAGCTTTCATCTTAGGACGGGAGGTACTTGTTGAGAGATGCAACTCTGCTAGTGTGAACTTCTTGTCTTACAGCATCAGTCCCTAACCTAGATAAAAAAGGAGGGTTGCCTTAGGTTGGCAATTGGCACTAAAACTTTTGTAAAACTCCCATAGTCATGGATCTTTAATTTGTATTTTCGTTCTAAACAGAACGTAATGGTGAAACAAGATTCAGGTAGTTGACCCTATATAGTGTTTTTTTAATGGGGCTACACAACTTGCGGTGGGGGTAGCCCATCCCTATCCCCTTTAACCTCCCAACCTTGGTGGCAATAGGATTTGATCCCTGGGTCTCCGCTACATCAAAGCGGCGATCTTACCAACTAGGACTGCTTAGATGATGATGATGGATTGTAGAGAGGTTTGGGAGAAAATTGGCTGCGTGGGACAATGATTTAAAAGATGCGCCTAGGCGCATTTCAGGGCTTGCACCTCACCTGGGCCAAGTGCATGCGTGGGAGATGCAAAACCATAATCTGCTGGGTAAGAACACAAGAGGAGATCCCTGGAAATTCAGGCCGATGGTTTGACAGGTACAAATTCTTGGTACCAACTTGAATGGATCTTTCAAATAGCTACTTAGAAGTGCAATTGCTTTGGCAGACTCATTCGCAAGGGCAGGGGTTGCAAGGGAATAAATGCAGTCGGATGTCTAGGTTGTGATTTGTAAAGATCTGTATTTATGTCTTTAAGCTCCATGTTTTTTGGAGCCTGCTTTGTACTCTTTAGATTTTCTGCCACCTTGATGGGAAGTGAGGAGTTAAATTTTAATGAAATATTATTGTTATTTATCAAAAGAAAAAGAGGTGGGCTTGATAGTTATACCTGATAGTTCAGGATTACTCAAACTGCATCCAACTGCTTGGGATGCTTGTTATTATTTGGTAACTGCTTTAAAAAATTTGCTAACTGCATAAAATTACATGCTGTTATGTAAATTACTTAAAGTTACTTGCCATTAAAAAACATGCTAATTGTCATTGTCCTTTGCCTCAAAATTGTGCTAATTTTCTGTTTTGCAAATTTGTGAAAATTCTGACCATGCAATTTTTTTATTTGTGAATTACCTTGTAGGAAGTGAAAGTATTCATGGTTGAACTCATATATTCTTTTGCCTCTGTATCTTATTTTATTTTTAATTATTTATCAATTAAAAAAGATATGGTCAGGAGGCTTATGCCTCTTGTGTTCTGGTTTACACCTCATGCCTCAGGATGGTGGCATGTCTTCTGTTGCTTAAAACATTGGCAGAAATGAGCCTGGATCTCCTACACTTATGCTCATATACTTGGGTGTGTACTACCAATAAAAACCGGCCACATCCTCTATACATGAAATCAGAAGGCTAAATGTATGAGTGGATGGAAGGGCCGTTAAGTCCTCTGTCCCTCTTTTTTAATTTTATACTTTCAATCTTTTTTACTTTTTCTTGTAGATGCCTTGGTGTTTTTTTGCCTGCATCATAGTTTTCAAGGCGCAAAGGCGAGGCTAGGTGACGGGGGTGCCTTGTCACCTAGGCGATGGATTTTTTTTAAGTAAAACCATATATCCTAAGGTATTTCCCTGGGTTTCATAACCATCTTCCCTAAATAATTATCCGTAGTTTTCATAAGAGAAGTACACATTTCATGTTAAGTCTAGAAAATCAACATTTTATGAGAAGAAAAAAAAAAGAAAGGAAAGAAAATTAAAAAAAAAAAATATAGGCGCTGAATCCCTACTTTTGTTATAGGAAAAGAAGAAAAGAAAAGGTGGAAGAAGATGTGGAAGAAGAAAATGTGTTGATTAGACAATTTTAATTTCTTCCCTTGCTTATTGGTTCAGGTTTTTAAAATTTTGAGGGTTCAATCAAGAAAATTTCGATAAGATACACCCCGTAACGGGCGTATTGTATTGTATCTTTGGGGTCCCGATGCACCTGTTTTATAGGTGTTTTCGGGAACCCATTTTTTTAAATAATATATATAGTTATATTTAAATGTGAAACTGAAAACCAAAAGAATAAAAAAATAGGGGGAGGATCATTATAAGTACCGATACACCTCTGCTGATACAGAGGTATATCGATACTTTGAACCATGTATATTTTATAATTATAATGTCAAAAAATAAAAAATATTAAAGTATTTTATAACACAGTACACAAAACTGCTTGGCGGTTGGGTGAGGCGAGTTTTTTTCTTCTAGGCGTACGCGTTGCCTTGACAACTATGGCCTGCATGTTTTCTTCTTCTACCAGAATGCAATTTGAAAATGTTGAGAAGCTTCTGCAAAACATCCTGCCTGTATATTGTGTAAATAAGTCATCACTTGTACAATTTGTTGCTGAAAAAAGGCAAATATTGTCTGTTTCCCTGCTTCAACAACAATGAGGTACATGAGCCAGATATTAGAATGTAGAGAATATCAAAATGACTATGAACACGTGATTGTAGAATATAGTAATAAATTGTAACTTGTCCCCCTTAAACCCTTCTTTTTACAATCTACTGAAGTCTAAAAGAATCTAATTGACATACAAACTGGTGGAAGGAAACCTCTCTGCATTCCATAATTTGTATCAATATTTAATCACCCCCATAGAAGGATAGCTTTTCTGTGCCTACAACCTAACCACAAGATAATGCTCTACTATGGTGGGCGTCGGGTTTGGGTAACTATTTGGTGAGGAGAATGGTGTTGATTTAGGCTTACATTCATGCTAGCATTCACTCAAGGGAGGAGGAATACCATGATGGGAGATGCAGCAATCTGAAGAAGAAAATGGCTGAAGAATTGTCTTCTTCAGCTCCAGTGTTGACAAACACAAGAATGGTGTTGGTGGGGGATGCAGTGGCATCTCTGAGAAAAGGGATGAGAGGGATAAATGTTTGGTTGATTAAGGATTTCTCTTTATTTCTTCTCTCAATTTGTTTCACTGAAGTTTAAAATAAAAAATGAAAATTAAAAAAAAAGAGGGGTGGCCGAATGGAATGCTTAATGGAAGATCCATCCGCTTGTACGTTTGGTTTGTTCTCCTGATTTCCTGTGTGGAAGATATTTCTACTTTTGATTTGTAGTGCACACCCAAGTTTAGAAGATCCGGCGTCCGCAGAAACCTACTTGGATGTCTAACTGCATCATTTTACCCTACCTCTCTTGATTTGGCATTGATTGCATGGATAAACTCTGGAGTATGATTATGATTATTTTTACAACCGCCCATTCTTTGTATTTTTCATGGTCTGAAACGCTTCATAGCATGTTGCAGTAATTTGCACATTCATATTAATATACTCATCTAGCTGTTTACTCATTTGTTTCATACATTTATGCAGGCTACTACCTTACCATGTTGTGGCAGATTATGAAGCTGAAGAAGATGACAGGATCCTTGATTCTGACACAACAGGTCAGATGCCCTCACGATCGCAGCAGTGGGACTACAACATTGCAACAAAGGTTGCAGAGTTCACAAACACTTTTGAGAAACAAGTCCTTGCGTTCAATATAATATCTCGGAAACGGGCTTTAGGGGAGTTCCGTTCAGAGGAGAGGCTGATGATTGAGCAGGCTCTCCTTCAAGATGAGAAACAAGCCCTGCTAGAGTTAAGGGCAGAAATTGAATCCAGGGAGAAGGCTGGTCGAGAAGCTGCAGAAGCGAAGCTGCGGATGGCAGCAATGGCTCAGGCAGAGCAAGCTCGTGTGGAGGCACAAGCCCATGCTGAGATGATGGCACGTGGTCCAATGCGGGGAAGTGCTGCAGGGTCTCAAGTGGACGAGGGTTCAGTTGGCCATGACATGGTTGGGCAGGAACAGGGTAACGTGGATGAGATGATGCATGGATGGGGAAATACTCAGAGAGAAGATGAAGAACCGTCTGAAGATTTTCTCAATGACGAGAATGAGCCTGAAAATGGAGAGACAGGAATGCAAGATGAATGGAGGGAAGTTGGGGAGTTCGATTTGAACACGAGGTAACAACGAAGTTGGGGCGATTGAACCTCAGTGGATAATGTGTCTGTATGCTTAGTAATGAGAAGAGAAAAATTCCTTAACATGTATGGTTTATCATAGTACTAATGGCATTTTGTGATATCAGATGCATCTTTGATGTGGTGGAAATTGACGAAATTCCCACCTGAACCGGAAGCAATGCATCTGATCATGTGGTGAGTTTCTGATCCACAATTTGATTGTGATGTGTTCCGCCAAAGATGTGATCTTTTAAAGCATTGCTGAACTCAGGAACGTCTGAGGTCTGACTGACCTATTTACTGTACTGGCCAGTGGCCACTGCTGAAATTCCTCCCTCTAATTCATTATTTCATGCTAGCTTCACAGTTCGTGATTTGTATGTTAGCTGGAAAATCCTATAACCTTGTCAGGCGTTGGCCCAATCATTTCAAAATACATGTCAGCCTAATTTGTGGGGTCCATCATCCATGTGTAGGATGTAAATGGCTTGGGTTAGGAATGTGTTGAACCTGACTCTTTAGAATAGGATTATCGAACTTAACGTCCTAACCCATCCTCTATGAACAATACCATTATCCTTTGGGTTTGGGTTGTGTTTGGTATCATCTGTTCCTAAAACGTTTTGGGTTGATTACTATAAATTGACGTATATTTATTATTTGAGTCTATTTATAATTGAAACAGGCGTAATCATTGCCATTTATAATTTAGAAAATCCAAATCCAATCCAACCTGAGGATTTTGTCAACAAGGGTTTATGAGTTTATCAATAAGCTCATAAACCCTAATGATTAGACCTGTTCATGGGCCGGGGTTGTTGGGCTTTGCCTTTATATTAACAAAAAAAAATGTCTAGGTTCGAGTCTGAGCTCGGCCCGAATATTGGGCTTAGGTCTTGAGCCCAAGTCCGACCCTCATATAAAGTTTGAAGCCCAGGCCCGAGCTCGAGCTCGATCAGAAATTTAGAAAAAAATACTTTTCCTTTTTTAATCAATTAAAAATTACCTCAAAATCTAAAAAAAAATAAAAGATCTCACTAGTCACTATTACCTGAAAAAAGAGAAGAATAATAAAAAATATATATTATATATTTTTTATTAGATAAAATATTTTTTTATTATATAATACATTAACAAGTCAGGTTCGGGCTCAGACCGGACTTGTTTTGAGAAAGCCCAAGCCCGATCCGTAAAAATGTTGGGCCCAAGCCCGAGTAAGTGGGCTTGAAATCCTGTCCAAGCCCGACTTAGATTGGGCCAGACCAGCCAGGCTACCCGGCCCATGAACAGGTCTACAAATGATTATATATATTTTTTATTAGATAAAATATTTTTTTATTATATAATACATTAACAAGTCAGGCTCGGGCTCAGACCGGACTTGTTTTGAGAAAGCCCAAGCCCGATCCGTAAAAATGTTGGGCCCAATGTCTTAGGCCCAAGCCCGAGTAAGTGGGCTTGAAATCCTGTCCAAGCCCGACTTAGATTGGGCCAGACCAGCCAGGCTACCCGGCCCATGATTAATGATCTTCTGTGTTCATTTCTTTTTATCAAGATTTTTTTCCTCATAAACACCTCTGTGGTTTTTTGTAGTTGAATAATATCGCTTATTTGGAAGTCAATTTCCTTCAGAATTTAAATAATTGGAAGTAGAGTCCTTCCAATTTGAAGCAAGGAAACATAAACTGTTTTTTCTAGTTTTACCATTAAGTTCAGTTTGGAAGGAATACAAATACAATACAAAATATAAGGTTTTGCACTCTACATATTTATATTCGTACTCCTTCCAAACTAAGTTTCACTGGCTAAAGAATAATTGATTTCACCTCTATCATATGGTGAATAGGGATATTCTAAATCAAACTTATTATCTTAGTGATCAACGATTCATAATGGATCAAAGCAGAATGCTTAAAAGTCTTTTTTCCTCGCGGCATGGTTTTTATCGCACTGGTAACTGTCATTTTCAGTACACATATATGCGTTCTTATTTTGAATACAAACATGTCTTGAAACTTGTGATAACTGTCATTTTCAGTACACATGTATGCATTCTTATTAAATGTATGTTACTGAAGTAGAGCACATATATGTATCACATTTGAACTCTTTCCAAATGGGACCACTTTTGGCACACTTTTACTTCAGGTTTTTTTTTTAATTATTTTTTATTTCATCCATAATACAGATAAACCAAATAAAGTAAAACCCCTCTAAGGAACTGTTTGGAAATGGAAAAAATGGCTTTACTGAATGATTTTATTATTTTATCTTTTAGTAAATCATTCATTAAGTAGGTTTTGAGTTCTTTAATGCTTGAATGGCATATCTGGTTGATTACTATATCCTTAAATATTTATTGCATGATAATTATCAAATTGCTTTCATGCTGATCTTAGGCCTGATCAATAACAATAGTCAGGATCATTCAATGATGATTCTAAATCCTCTAAAATACTGTTAAAAAATCTTCACTATTTTTCAGTTATTGTATGGCTGAACAGGCAATGGAAGTTTGTGATAATCAGAGGTAGAAGTGTAGAACTGATGAGGGATGACGCCTAAGCTATCATTAACCTCTTCTTGGTGGAGTCTTTTGCTCCACTCTGACTTGGTGCTATTTTCGGGCCAATTGCAGAAGTTTACTTCATTACCTTCTCTCTTGCTCTATCAAATATCGAATGTCTCTAGAAGTACAAATAATGCTTTGTCTTTTGTATGATTGCAGAGGTGGTCTACTTAATTTACCTAATTTCTTAAGTTGTACTGTTCTAAGGAACTATATTTCGAGATTGGATTAGCTGAACGCAATGACTGCTTATTGAGCTGTGGAACCAATGAAATGAACCATCTATTAAATGTCAAATGTATCTAGAAGTTCAACTAATGCGGCACATGTTGTTGTGAAGTATGCTTTGCCTTTTGTAAGACTGCAGTCGCCATCTACTTCACTTAATTTCTTAAGTTCTACTGTTCTAAGGAACTATATTTCGAGATCAGATTAGCTAAATTAAATGGCTGTTTATTGAGATGTGGAACCAATGATAACACCCCATGTAATCTATTAAATATCAAATGCCTCTACAAGTGCAAATAATGCATATTTGTTGTCTCAAAGTATATTTTGGGGTTGTGAGGTAAGTCTTTTTTTAAAGATCTTTTGAAAATTCTGACAGTCAAAAGATGATGTGAGTTTTTGCATCAAAATCTTAATAACTTAAAGACCGTTTGGTTAAAGCATGTCTGTTCATACGAAAATGAATTGAAAAAAGATAAAAAACTTCATTTGGAGTTTCTTGAAATAGGCTTCTCACATCTTTTGGAGGCTGTGACTAGATCTTTTCTCAATTAAACAGGAAAAGGCCAAAACACATTCTGCCCACGTAAAGAGACGCATCAAAACGAGCCTCTCTTTTTGTAAGATGTACTTGATTTCATACACTCTACTGTTCTTAACTCTGAAGGACTATTTTGACTTTTGAGATCGGATTAATTAAATGCAGTGGCTTCTTAATGGGCTCACAACTATCCAATCTCTCACCGTAGGGCCCATGTATTTGTCATTGGCTCCACAGCCAACAAGTTCAGCTAATTCGAATTACTTATATTTCTGATTAAGTTGAATGAAATTACTTTTGGGATTTTTCAAAATCTAAACAATAAAAATAAAAAATTAAGGAAAATACAGATGATTTAACGTTTTGAATAGTCAAAGAAGTATGATGTCCACCGTGTTTTAACTTGGGGTTGCAGTGGGTCTGATGAAGATTTTGGGAACCGCCCCTAGTGTTAGAGATGTAATACTTGCCCAACGAAAACAAAACTGTTTCCCATGTATTATTTGTTGTCTCTCTCTCTCTATACAAACCTCCTTTTAGAGGTTAAATCATTCATTTCTTGTAATTATACAGAGCTTACATGGTTCTAGATTATCATTTAAATCTATTTTACATCAAATCATAAGCTTAAAACAATAATTACTACAAGTTGTAAGACCTAGTTAAAACATGTATTTAGGGTAATTTTGATCAAGCCAACATTTTTAAAAAATTCATGCATCCTAAAAACCATTTTGGCTAGCTATTGCTTTTTTATTTTTTATTTTTTTGGGCACAACTATTGTATAGAGTTTGACCATCTGCTCCAATTAGTCTGGGTATGATAACAGAGGCTTTGAATCTCTTTCTCTTCCATCTTCCCCTTTGAGACTTTCACATATAGTTCAAAGTATCATGTGTGATACCCCAAAAAAATGTATATTGTATTTTTACAAAAAGAACAAAAAAAAGTGTATTGTGCGATCCATAGGGGCGATAGGCACAGATAGTAATTGTTTTACATTCAAGCTTTGGACTGTTCAAAGTATCTTCTTGTGATTAGGCAAAATATGTACTGCCGATCATCTTGAAAAATTCAAAGAGGTAAGGGTACGGTTTGGATGTTGGGAAAGTATTTCCTAACATACCATGTGGCTGCCTCACTGACAAAATATTTAGTGAACTTGGGTGAGAGCAAGGAATTAGGATATGCTCATCACGCCAACCCAACAGGCACATCAACCCGCGTATTAGGAACATTTCCTATAAATAATAACATATAACTACAAGAGATTTTCCTGTTACATGGTGGAATGTGCTTGTGAGGTGTATTCTGTAAGGAGCAGATCCGGTCTTGAGAGAGAAAGCCTCATTAATTGACTCCGGATCTTCTATTTACGATAACTCTGCCAACATCTACCTACAATACATTACCCCCGTGAACTGTGAACATCTCCCCCTGCATAATACTATGTAGGAGGATGAGATGTTCTTCATGTGTGGCTGTGATGTTATGCAAGTTAATGTGGGCAGAATTTGTGTAGGCAGATGGTCCGGACTTTCATTAATTAAGTGGCATTTAATGTGGCATGAAGCCATAGGCGTATCAGGACAAGAGGTAATTACCACTTGATGGATGACACATAGAGATGATTAAAATGATGGGAAAGTTCCTGATTAGTACTCTTTACTTTGGGCTTCGTGTTATTTTGGTCCCCAAACTTTAAAATGCGACAATTCAGTACTCGCACTTTCAAAACGTGCCAATCCAGTGCCTGCCGTTAAGTGGTATTTGAAAATACATAAATATCCTTCAAGTGCTATATAATTTTCTTTATCAACTACCCAAATGTTGACAAAAAATGAACAATCTTAAATCCTTGCCTCTTCTATTCAAGAAAGTTGAGGTGTTGGATTATGTTAGATTAAGCTAATATCTGACCCATTGATATAAGATAAGAATATAGATGTTAATAGACCAGGTTTGGATTGAAACCATTCTAAATCAAAACAAATTTGAACAGATTAGACAGTCTTGACCTGTCCCAAATGGTTCAAAAATATTCATTGAATTGGATTGGACCTGATTCATTTATAATGGACTCAGGATTTGACTTAATCGGATTGGACTAAATCCAGTCCAATCGACAACTCTAACTACAACCAATCAAACACCTTATCAACTGGGCTCCATGCTGTTGGCATCTTCTGCAATTGATATCCATGTGATCCCAATCTGATAAGACAAACTGTAATGGTGGCAAGCCGTGTGGTATTCAACTCAAGAGGCAATAATATCCAATAGTGGTTCGATGTTCAAACATCACATATCTTGCCTTCTCTATGCGTAGGGCTTCTTCCTTTATTTGGAAAAGAGTCAAATTAAAAGAACTTACTAGTGACAATCGGTTCAAATCCTTTTGTATTTGGAATCAATGTAAAACGTCATTGGTGTAAAAATACATGGATAACATTTTATACTGAACTGTGAAAGTGATCGTTGCTTTTTGAAAAACATGATAGATAGAAGAGTGTAAAGTTTTACATCAATAAAATTGATGTAATATTTACATCGATAATCAATGCAAAGCTTTACGTTTAATAGGTTTTATATCGATTGTGGACTTAAAACTCCACTCCATACAAATATATATAAAACTGAAGTGGAATAGAATTTTTCATCAATTATAATTATACTCTCCTTCCAAACACAGGCAAAATCAAACCGATATAATTAAACTTTTACACCGTTCTTGATTTATACCGATTCTAAACACAATCTTAAATATTTGAATTAATTAGACAACTGTTGCATTCTTGACCCTTGAGAGGTCAAAGAGACAAAAGATCTTTTAGATGCTTGAAGTAAAACCCAGATAAGAAAACTGGAAAGGAAAATCAAGAGATAGCCCAAGTGGGGTGGGTGGGGATGAGAGGAGGCAAGAAGCAATATAATATTAATGTTGTATGGAACTACATATAAAAGAAATATTATTTGTGTCCATAAAATATATATATATATATATATATATATCCTGTGTATGCTTAACAAGTAACGTCATGTGAGTCCCATCATCATGTTAGAAAAAATATGGTTGTGGTTCATGTGTTTGTTATAAGTGATCCAGCACTATATACAGACGTATTTGCAAGATAACAAGTGACTTTGAGCATTGCAGCCATAAATTTAAATAAATAAATAAAGTGAGGTTGCCTTTGGCTATGCTCACAAGTCAAAACCACAATGCCAACAAAAACTACGAAGATGCAATTTTACACACTCACTCTCAGGCCATTAGGGAAGAAGTCAGAATTAAAACTTTTATCAAATTCTTCTTATGGTTATGGATCCTGAATTTTCAATGTTTTAGGTGTTGTTTAATCATTTTTTTTTCTTTTTTTTTTAAATGAATCATAATCGATTAAAATGTATATTGAATTTTTGGGGTCTTTTTTTAAGATAAAGATCATTTGATAAGTATCTTGATCTATCAAACTTTAAAAATGCATTAAAAGGTTATTTATCGCACAAAAAAATTTAAAAGTTTCATTTGAAATTTCCTAAGAATTCAGTGATTTTATTATTTATTTGATTTTCTCAACTTTCTGAGACCAAATATAAAAAGACCGAAAATCAGTCTTTTGAGCTGGTTAAAGCCCAAAAGACCACATAGAAATAAGGGCAGAGCAAGGGGGACCATGGCCCACCCATGGTCCACAATTCTTCCATTAATAACATCATAACTTTCCATGTAAATCCCGCCTCCCTTTCCTGACCCACTCTAGGTTTTGAGCCCTTACAAAATTTCTGACTCCGCTCCTGCATAGAAAGGCACGCCACAATCTTTTTGAATCTTTCATCTTTAACCACCTAAATAATCTTATTAGATGGTGCCTTTTAAGATGAATATTTTTAACCAAGGTTTTTTAACTGCGTTGGTTCGGACGGATGGACCGTTTGGCCCAGGGAACCATCCAGGCAGTTGGTTCCGTTTTACTCAAAACCTGATTTTTGGTCAAAAATCATTAAAAAAGTTAATAATCTGTTGATTCGAGTGATCAAACCATTGATTCGTTCAATGGTTTTTGACTGTTTTTTATTTTTTAATTTGTTTGTCAGAATGGATCATCTGTTCGAATCAGACGGTTAGACCGTCGACCTAGAAACAAGTGGTCAGAATGATTCCATTTCTAGGCCGTTTTTTAAAACATTGTTTTCAACAATGGTTCAAATTATACACCCCATAAGGTTGGAAGGAAGGGGTGTATCATACTTTGAACCCCATCCTTCATTTTCCATTTTCTTTTTTTTTTTTTTCAATAACCCAATGTCTTAGCAAAAGTGAACTCTTTTTTTAAAAGCGTGTAAGCATTGGTCTAAATCATGGCACCCCTTAAACGAATTTTAACTTCAGGGCATAGTTTTCAAACTGCCATTGATCCGGATGGTCGGACCATTTGGCTCAGGAACCATCCAAGCAACCAGTTCCATTTTACCCCAAACCTAGCCCCTGGCCAAAAATCATCGAATCGGTCAATGATCCGTTAATTCAGATAGTTGAACCATTGATCTATTTAACAATTTTTGGTTATTTTTAATTATTTTTTAATACTTTTTGTTAAAATAAGCCATTTATTTGAATCGGACGATCAAATCATCGATCCAAAAATTAGGTCATTTTTAAAAACTATACTCCGCAAAATTTAAAAATTATGTATGAATAATCTATAAATATGATATGATACGCCCAATACGGAGCATATGATATAAAAAAAATTTGAACCTTTTTCTCAAGCAATGGATGATCCGACTGGTCAGGAGCGTTTTGTAAGAAGAAGATCCGGTTTCCCCACGCGGTTGAAGGGTGGAGCGGGAGCGACGGCGCGTGAGAGGTGAAATGAGAAGGAAGGAAGAATACGTTTATGATTCACCTTTTCTTTTGGCCGTACATAACGACAAAAAACCCTTTTTGCAGACAACATGATGCATACCCGTCCTTGTCATAATGAAAAGTCAGTCTCTGTTCTACTTTTTAAGTCGGTTACTGACTTTCTCTCTTTCTCTTTTCGTTGATTGAGATTTGAGAGGCCTACCCAATTAATTGCTCTTTTAGATCTCGCGAGAAAATGAGGATTGATTGGTTGATCGAACACGGCTTCTGTTGAACAGGGATTTGCCCAAGTTAATCCCAAAAGCCTTTCTCTTTGTTTGTTTGTTTGTGGCTGATTTCTTCTAATGCACTTCATCCTTTTGCTTTAACGTCACAAAGAAACCGCTTAGCTCTGGTAGGGTTGGTAATTGATTGGCTGGTTATGCTTCATAACAACCCATCTCATGGTTGTTACCTTAACATGGTGCATGGTACCATATATTGATTGACTTATACACAAGACACCAGAAAGACATGCCAACAACCATGGCTAGTGCCTAGTGGAACCTCAACCTCTTAATTACCTTGGTTACAAATGTGATCAGAGTTCTTAAGAGAGAGAGACCTAAACCTAATTACTAATGTCACCCCCTTCCTTTTGTGCTTGGTGGGTGAGTTAGGTACATTTGGGTTATTGGAAGGAGTGGCCCTAATTAAAACATATTGAATCTATTACATTGAATAACAACAATGGTAGTTGTTACATGGACTTCAATGGAAACAACTCAATAACTTGTGATTTTTAATTCATCAATGATACTCAGTCTTGCCCTTACCCTGGAACCCAATTAAGGAATCATCATATTTCAAGCTATCAAATTAAAATGCATTGAAAACTAAGATTTTTGAGGCTGAGAAGAAGGATTGTGCCCTCAAAACTTATCATCTCCCACTATAAACTTTTATATGGGAAAACAAAGAAGAATTGTGTTGGATATGTTCAACAAGTTTGCATCACAGTGATCTCATTCAATAATGGGGCTACCTAAACATGTTGGTTTTTCTTATTGATACCAATGAAGTTTGATTCCATCATGAATGTCCACCACCTTGGATCAAACCTATGGTCAAGGATCAAAATATCAATATGACACTCACATATCCGTATCGGTCGCCATGGAAACACATGGATACATCGTTACAGATAAGGTTGGGAGTTACGAAAGTTGGGCATAAAAAGCATCCCTCCCTCGTACATTTATTTAAAATAAAATAAAATGAAAAACTAAATTATCATTGATATTGATATACACTAATACTCATGTTTGGATATCGGATGTATCAAATGTTGAGTTATTATTATCACCAACGAATGAGAGTTCCTAAAAATAAAGAATATTCTAAATACTGGGTCGAATGCTTTGATGGCTCAACTGATTGAATCACCAGGTTGACAGTCAACATTATTTTCTAAATAAATGGTCAGAGAATGAAAGACTCAAATTCCTGACCAGAGTGATGGGTTGACCAATACGACCAGATAGGTCAACAGTGGGTCGAAAACACTGTTTAATCATCATCTATCTATCAACCATTATTGATTTGTAGGATAAGGATTTCAAAAAGTGAAGATTTGCTTTATGTAACTTTCAACCCATTTGTATCCTATTATATCTTTCATTTACATGAATCTTTTCTAACACAATTAATTTGGTAGTTCTAAAATGGGATAAGGTTTTCTTTTAAGCAGTAACTGTGAAAACAATGTAAGGGTTTATTTGGTTTGCAATAGGAATCGAAATCAAAATCTTTTGGAATCAGAATCGAAATCAGAATGATCTATTTTCATAGTTTATTTGATTCAGACATGAATGAAAATGGGAATTGAAATTTTCATTCTCTAGAAAGGGGTAGGGAATGGCCATTCCATTAAATGGGGGAATGTCATTTCAGCAGAAATGAAAATGGGATTCTAATTCCGTCCAATCAAATAGTTGGAATTGGAATAATCTATTCCAATTTTGATTCCAAACCCCTATTCTTGTGAACCAAACGGAGTCTAAGTTTTAATAAAAAGCATGGTTTTTGAAAACGAACCGGTGATTGAACCGGTTAGAGGTCCGGTTACTGGTTCGAATGGTCTGACTGTTCGACCTGAACAGCCGGCCTGTTTTGACAAAAAAAAAATTAAAAAATTGGAAAACGGTTCAAATGGTTAACCGGTCAATTCAGCAGTTTGCTGACCAAAATCAATGCTTTTAGAAGAAAACAGAATCGTGACCGGTTCACGTTTTTCGGTCCGACCGTCCGATCTGATCCGATTTTGAAAACAGTGATAAAAAGGATCAATCTTCTTACATAAAAAACAAAGAAAATTGACAAGAGGAAAAGGTAGAAATGAAAGCAAAAAGTCAAGGAAAGAATACGAGAAAATGAAAAGAGAAACCGGGAAAGGATATTCTTGATACCTTTTATTTTTCAAAGCGTTCGGTTGGGGGAATGAGGGAAGTATGCTGAATGCGTCCCGATGAAGGCTGCTTTTATGAACCACTCAATATCTGCTGTTACAGTCTTGCCTTTTCTCATTTATGGATTTATATTCTCTCTCTCTCTCTCGTATGGGCCTTATTGAAGTCTCGGAAGTTTCATAATTTTCCCTTTTTCAAGTCAAATTTACGGAATTGCCATTTCTCGGGATTTCTATATATGACACGTGTAATGCTGCCTTTCAGCTTAAAATAGCACATTTGTGGCACTAGCAGCCCTAAGTTTTTCACTGCAATGACAATATTATCCCCACGGCCCTTCTTTGTAAATTGTACACTATGATTATTCGGACTGTAAAACGGTATTCCTCTCCCTGTTAGCTTAGACAGTATATATTTCACAGACATTATAAAAGATGATTTTGATTAAAAATTCTTCTTCCTATTTGGATTTGAGTCGAGTTGAATTGTTCGAGCTCGGTTCGTTAGAAATTTTTGAATTCGAACGAGTCAAGCCTTTTATAAAATTACAAAATTATTTTATTATATATATGTGCTCGATTAGGTTTGCAAGCCTTACGAGCCAAGTTATATTAGGGTTGAGTTCAATTCAAAGCTCAATTTAAATTGAATCAAATTGAGTCATAAGCTGAGCCCAAATACCTCATGAAAGACTTGATTCGTTTCCACCCTAGATAAAGGAATTTAAGGATCCCTTTCATTACTTTTAAGTGGACAAAGAAATTAAATGTCTATTATACCATGTTAATTCCTCTTATCAAGTTAGTAGGTTTTTTCCAATTCAAACTTTATCCCAATATTCAAAATTTTGTCATGTATTGGCTCGTATCGACCGATATGTATTATATCGGAGCCTTCCTGATACACCCCTACAAAGGGTGTTTCGGGTTGGTGAGTGGTTTAGGAGGTAAATGGGTCCATCTGAACTAGATTCGAAAAAAATTAGAAAAAAAAAAAAAAACCAATACCAATACAGGCCGATACGCCCTACCAGTGTATCGCCTTGTATCGATATTTTGAACCTTGCTTTACCCTTACATTGTTAATATGAGTAAATGTATTTTAGTATTTCATTTTTATTTTTTATTGCATAAACAAACCCATTTTTTGGTAAAGAGAGATTTAAGGGTATTTCAGTCATCAACCATTTAATGATTTTACAATAAGGAAAAATTGGCATTATAATATGTTTAAATCCATGACATCAACAGTTGCTATTAGATTTCTAAAGATAAAATAACGGAAGGGGTGCATAAGTCCCTTTATCCCCAAAGGCCAAGGGGATTTTTAAGGGCAAAGTTGAAAGGTTTAAGACCTTTTTAGAAAACCTAGGATAGGTTTAAAGGATTTACTCTTTTTATTAAGGTTATATTATCAAAAAAGAAAATCCAAGTTGTTTCTATGATAGGTAAATTATAGATCTCAATATTAATCAGGTCAGACCCAATTATCCTAATTAATGAGTGGTTTGATTATAGGTCTATTTGATATAACTAATTAGTAATTGGTTCAGCACTGGTCTACCCTGTTTCAAACCATATTCCATTGGCAGCTCTAGTTAATTTCAAGACTATTACTGCCATATAAATTGTATGCAACTCTTTTTGACTTAAAACAATAGCTTAGAAGTCAATTGATAGAACTTTAACTATGTTTTAAGGGTTTAAGAACGGATTTGTATAAGAAAAGAGAAAGACTTTATCTATATTACAATTGGACAAGTTTTTATTCTCTTTTTGTTGGATCTCTGATCCATTTATCTTAATTGCCAAATAAGTGTTCATTTGGGGAAGATTAATACAAATGTGAGAGATAACATTTTTGCCTGAAACAATGAAAACAAGGGTTTATTTTTCATACTTTTATGGCAAAAGTACTCGCTACAAAGAGATACAAAGCAAGAAACACAAGGGAATTAGCACAAAGAAGGGCATATAGATGTAAAATGCCCTTCCTTAAACTATGCTTTTGAAAATCCCTCATAATTTAGGTTGTATTTCGCATCATTGTCCTTTCTACCTGAAACATTTTGGATTGATCAATACAAATTGGTGAGAGATATGTGTTGTCACTTTTTAGGAGATAACGACTTATCTCCACATTCCATGAGCTATGCATATGTGTACAATGGGTTGATAGGATAATTCTTTTAGTTGTTGTAACATAATTTTGAATTCAAACGTGTACAACTTCCACATTCTATCTTGTACTCATCTTAATATATACATAACACATAACAATAACAAGAGTTGAGTTATTTTATCTCATTCGAACTCTAATTCGTTTAGTCACATCATACATGAGTGTCACTTTAGCTAGAATGGTTATACTTCATCCCCTGGAGAAAGAAACGTCAATTTGGCATTTTCATAGACAACAACCTGCACATACATTTTGAAGGTATGCCTCTTCAACTATAAACAACCTCAAATAATAGTTGTATGCTAATTTGTATTGATCAATCTAAAGCATTTCAGGTATAAATAGCAATGGTATCAAATATAACCTTAGGCTGCGTCTGAAAACAATACAAATAGAGTATAAATTCTAATTCAGGGTAAATTTACACTCTAGTTCATTTTTGCTTGTATTTGGCAACATTACATTTATGTATTGACAAATGACAGACCAATGCATATTTACATTGACAATAAGATGTAAAAGCACATCAATAAAAAAGAAGTAAATTTGCATTCAAGCGGGCTTTTGATATATATATATATATATATATTGGAATTCATGTTTGCATCCATTACAGCTAAAAGTCTGTTTGGTAAGAAGGTAAATTTGTCAGTGCAAAATTAGCCCAATTTTGTAATTTATATGAATCATTTTACAGTCTACATATTTGCATTGTTTCCAAATGCAGCATTAGCTACAAAGTTTTTAACCTTTTTTTCCTCTTGACTCTTGAGTTGGAAATGGTACCCATTTGATTGAATTAGAATCGGATCTGATATATAGGGCCATCTGAATTCAAACATTTTATAAGTAGATCTAATATAAAACTATTCCAATTTGATCCAATATATATGCTTAATCATCATCATATCCATTCAACCAATTATAGGTGCTAAAATCATTTTTACTACTACCCATGTCTTTTTTGGTCTATTCTTTACCCTTTTAGCCCTTTCAATTTGTGACAAATCACTTCTTACGAGTGCTATTAATGCCATCTGTGCATAGGGTTGTCAACAGGTAGGGTCTAAGTCAGGTCCAATTAGAATCAGAATTGAACCAAACCCTATAGGTTGTGTAATTTTAGACCCAGAATCAAACCGATTATACATTATAATCCAATAGAGCCAATTATAATAAACCTCCTAAAAGTATTATATATAATATTATTTTATTTAATATATTATATATATAATATATATTAAATTATATATATATATATATATATAGCTTGGGTCAGGTCTGAATCAGTTCGGGAGTGAGTGAAACCGATTCCAAACAGATAAGAATTAAGACAATATATGAGGAACCGAAACTTGCCCATCGGTTCTAGTTTTAAAACCAGAACTGACCCAATCGGTTTAAGTCCATTAGATCAACCCAGCCCATTGACGGTCCTATGCATATCACCAAATCATCTTAGTCTACTTTCTCTTATTTTATCACATATTAGAATTGCTCCATTTTTTGGGGTAAGAAGGATTTACTAAGTTCCTAGGAATGACTACATTTCTGATCATATCCTTTCTACTCCTAAGATATATGCTTATATCTTCATAAAGTTATTTCTAAAGTTGGTTCGGGTGTTGTATGTTAACTTAAAAAGACTTATGAACCAAGTCTCATAAGCTATTTTGAAATCAGTTTTGGTCATTATACATTATCAAATCATTTTCAATTTCGTTAATCAACATATAATATTTTCTGATTAATTAGCTGATTTATTAATTAATGATGCACAATATTCAAATCCAACAATTGACGAATCAAATTTGAAACTAGGCATCTGATCTCTGCTTATGGCATTTAGATTCTGATTGAATGGAAACAGAGCAGTTGGATAAGAATTTTCTTTATCCATTTTGGATGGTTCCATTTCTGTTTTTACCGAAATACCCAGATCATCAACCATCAAACTGGAATCTAACACCATACCTGACCAGCTGGTATTGCCATCAATATCATCCCGGCCCCAAGACTTCAATTCATTTCTACTTTTACAGAAGAAGACTCCTCCAGCCCCAAACGAAGTCCATTGGTCTCAACTCTCAACGCGGAAGGACAGCATGGTCTTTTTCTTTTTTTGGCTTCATGACAACATGGTGTTTTTGTGATATTAAGAGAAGAAACCGTGAATTCACAAAGAATGTCAGTTTCGTAAATTCACATCAAGATAAAGGCTATTGCCCTTTTTTCCAAACCAAGAAGAAGATAAGAACACGAAGGAGGCCAGTCAGTAGGAGAGAAAGGCCAAGAGAAGCAGAGAAAGACTTATTAACAACACGGCCACGGAGTGACCAACCATGGCGAACGCCACCACCGTCGCCTCCGCAAAGCGGTGGAAGCTAGAAGATCAGACCGGTTACGACCCTCTAATACCAGGACTTCCGGACCACCTTGCGCAGCTCTGTCTCTCGCTCGTTCCTCCTGCGTTGCTCTACTCCGTCTGCCGCTCATGGCGACGTTTTATCTACTCTTCTTCCTTCCCTCCATTTCTCTGTCTCTACGCTCTCCTTTCTAGACCCACCCCAACCACCACCCAATCCTCTGTTAACCAAGACCAATCCAATTCAATCGAATTCTTCTCGTTCGACCCCATCTCATCAACGTGGGATCGACTCCCCCCGCCTCCAAGGGATCCCTCCCTCCTACCGCTTCTCCTCCGCCACCCGTCCTTCATAGCCCGAAACTTCCCCATCCAATCTGTTGCTGTCTCGGGCAATCTCGTCCTGCTGGCAGCCACCACACACCACCTCCTCCCAGCCCTCCCTCGCCCTCTGGTCTTTGACCCGGGCTCCAACCGATGGAGACTGGGCCCCACAATCTCCACCCCTCGCCGCTGGTGCGCCACGGGCTCTGCTGAGGGCGCAGTCTATGTAGTGAGTGGCTTAGGGTCGCATTACAATGGAGAGGTGGCCCGATCTGCAGAGCGGTGGGACTTGAAGAACAGGACGAGATACTCATACTCGTGTTGGGATTGGGAGAAGGTGGCTGCACTCAAGCACGGGAGGTTTAGTCGGGAGGCAGTGGAGGCTGTGGGGTGGAGAGGGAAGCTTTGTATGGTGAACGTCAACGGGAGTGCACTCAAAGAAGGAGCAGTTTACGACGTGGACAAGGACCAGTGGGAGGAGATGCCGGAAGGGATGCTGGTAGGCTGGAACGGGCCGGCGGCGTCGATGGACGAAGATGTGCTGTATGTGGTTGATGAGATGAAAGGGGTACTTGGCAGATACAACCCTTGTGGAGATTGCTGGGAGGAGCTCATTGAGTCAGTCCATCTAAAAGGGGCGGTTCAAATTGCAGCTGGCGGGGGTAGAGTTTGCGCTATTCGTGCACACCAAAGTGCCATTGCCGTGGTGGATGTAGTCGCCAGGCCGCCGCGACTGTGGGTTGTGGATCCACCGTCAGCGTTACACGCTCTCGCTGTTCATATCTTGCCGAGGACGACGATTAGTAGGCCGGAACCGGATTCCTGATTCATTTAATCATTCAAAGTCAAGCCCCCCCTTCACCAGCGGACAGCAGAATGTTCTCCCCGGGCGAGAAGTCACTTTTCTTTTTGATTTTGTTTTTAAATTCGAGTTTGTTAATCGTATGATGACATTTCCATTGTCATCCCAGTCAAATCTTTTCTTGCCTTAAATGCCCCCCCCCCAAAAAAAAAAACTTGTCTCTCGTCTCCTTGACATTGAACTCTGAACGTAAAGACAAAGAAACACTTTTTCTAGTCTTTTGGTTGATTCAACCTCATCCCGTTGGAGCTGGCGTGTGGGGGTTATGGAACGCGGATGCGATGGTTGCTATGGAACTGGCGTGTGGGGGTTATCATTTGAATGATTGGTTCACAGCCCACTGAAATAACAGTCATTGCGTGTTTTTTTCAGCTAATATCTTTTTGAGATGAGAAATGTGGTAGCAACAATCAAGACATTGAAAGAACCCAAAATTATGATACAAAGCAGCCAACAGGGAAAAAGACACTTGAATGGTTACTTAAAAGTTACAAATCCAGCGTGTCCACACGCAAAGAAAGGTGATGACAGGGTAAACAAGCTGTAAAGTAACACAATCACATAATTGCTTTAAACTTTTAGTTGAGAGTAGAGTAAGTACAGTAAGCCAGGCCAGGGCTAAAACAAGCACAAGAAGTCCGTAAGTCAAGCTAAGCTGTAAATAGGAGAGAGAACAAATGATAATCAACACTGCTAATTGTATTTGGTGAAGTAGCGTCTAGCTTTCGGAGCAGCAGGAACCTTCGCCGGGGGAAGAGAGGCTTTCCTCTTGCAGGCGCTTCATCTCCTCGTAGGCCCATTCAAGACCAGGGCAGTAATGAAGTGGAGGATTAAACCTGTTGTCATTGATGTCGGGTGGCAGGAATGCTCCATTCTCAACCAGGAATCTAATTGCTTCCCTTTTCCTTTCTTTAGCTGCACTGTGCAGAGGTGTCCCTAGGTTTTGATAAAATGGGCAGCACATATCGTTAATATCACCAATAAAAATGAGAATTAATTCAGAAAAGAAAAGCATAAAAGAATCATTTTCTCAGATGAAAATTTAATAAGTTGTTCACAGGAAAAACTAATTGACTCCTTCAAGCATATGCGGTTGCACATGCAACAGCCAAGTCTTCAGGTGGTAAATTGTTGTTCTTCCTTTGAACAGGAGCACCAACCATCAATCTACGTCAAAAGTTAGATGGTTCAACTTAACAATCGTGCAGACCAAACCGGGAGGCCCTACGAGCTTAGCATGGCCAGTAACCGGAAAACGACCCCAGGGCATCCAATATTTTTTGGTCTTTAGCCTTAAAAGTCAATATCCACTTTAAAACAGCTAACCAAACATGATGAGATGGATACATGTCTTTACTCTTCTGTACCCAAAAAGGGCAACGAGACAAGTTGTGCACCACTACATTCAATGAATCTCGTATTGAATACTGCCTCTGTGCCAACCACGTGTAAAGTGTAAACCGTTCAGATCTTGGAGATATGACCAATAACTAGGCTCCCTTTGTCGGCAGCGCTGATGGCTAGTAAGATTTTATTTTGGTTGGGGGCTTCAATGCAAATGAACCAAACAAAGAAACCTATAAATAAAAGATAACCAAATGAAGGTGATAGATGCCCCTATTAATTTCTTTGATCACCAACACTGGCACAGAACCAATGAGTTGCAAATTCAACTGATGAACCACAACCACAAGCAAACACTCCTAGATGTATAAAGCTACAATGCAGGTTCATCTAAGTAATACTTACAGCCACATGCGCCCTTTGTTCTTGCATCGATGTTAGCACCACGCTCAAGCAATTCATCCATGACTTTCAGATGGCCACCCTGTGCAGCAAGGTGGAGAGGAGTCAAACCTTGTGACTTGTGGCCCCATGCTGGGGCATTAACATCCATGCCTTCATCCAGTAGCCGCTTCACCTGCAAGCCAAAAATATACGTTTAGGAATCAATCAGCATTGCACATAGGGGGTAATAGAGAACTGCCATCAAAATTATTCCAATATATAGGTTCAGTTTGTATGGAGTACAGATACAAATATGTAGAGTGCAAATCCTTGTATTTTGTATGTATTTGTACTGTACATACTTGCATTTGTATTCCTTCCAAACTGAGCCACACAGGCAATCTACCAAGCATGAATTTTGATCCCTACAACCATTAAGGTGATCTTCCCCAACTTGAACTAATTTTCTGGGGCATGATTTTACAAAATCCAGGACCCATGCTAAATTCCAGAAAGTTGTTATTTATGAAATTGATATCATGCAAAGATAAAACCTCTGCATTCTTCAATTTGATTCGGTGAACCAATTCTCCTTTCTTTCTCAAGCAGGTCCCACATCACAGCAGCAAAACATCAACAGTTAGACCCACAAAGATGGACATTGGTTTTCAGATTGAGGAAGCTTTACTTTTAAATCAAGGGAATATTTCAATTTTGGATTTCCTGCAATTTCAGAACACAAGGTTTGACAAGCTTTTTGAAGCTTTTGAGATGGATTTTATTCTTTGAAATGACAGAAATCCATGTTAATGAACACAATCCCAACTCAAAACTGTTTTTATATTCACATAATCATGATAAGCACCACCACAATTACCAGTCATCCAAGTAAACCATGTGTATGAGCCTTTTAGCATATCATGACTAATACACCCATGGTTGTCAAGGTCAAGTCTGAGCAACAATAGTCCCTTGTTGCCTACCAGGTATCACCTAAGCAATGATTTTTTATATAAAAATTGTTTTTTTAAATTGGTTAGGTAATAATTATTAAAGGAATAAAAGGTATACAATGGAAGTCAAGCAGATGATGCCTCTAAACTAGAGATCCAAAAAAAAAGGGTTCTCAATCCCACAAAGAATCAAAATTAGGCCCAGCCAAATACAACCAGTCACACCCCAAAACTGTAAAGCACAGCCCATCAAGCTAACAAAACAAAAGCATACATCAGGCCTCAACAGCTTCAAAACACCAATCACACCCTAGATTCAGGAGGACAATCAAAAGATAACTTATCAGATCTGCCTCTGCCTCATCCCCTATCCCTTGTGCTGTGAGATCCCATGATGCTAGGATTTAATACATGCATCATAGAAATCTGCTAGCAATTTCAAGTTCGTAAGGTATGATGTCTGCAATGATAATTCTGTGCTTTTCTAGGAAGATGTTTGGGTGGGCAACCAACCCTTAAAAGACCTCTATCCCTCCCTTTTTTCTATTTCCCTCTATAAAAAGGGGTCTATTTCGAGGTTTCTTTCTCCCCCCCTTCTCCTGTTGTCTCTAACTGGGATTTTGGGTTCCGTAGAGGGTTGAGGGATGAGGAATCGGTTTCTGCCTTTGAGCTATTACTTTTACCTGATTTTGTTTGTTTGGATCCTCCTAAACCAGATAGAAGAATTTGGTCTTTGACCTTGAGTTGCTCCTTCTCTTGTTCTTCCTTCTTTAAGTCCCTATGCTCTATTCCTTCCCCTTTGTTGTTCCTAGTTAAAGAAGTTTGGTCAAGGCCAATTCCACCTAAAATTGCTGATTTTTGTTGGAAGTGTATTATGGTAAAATTAATATTGTGGACATTGTACAAAAAAAAGAGACCTTATTCATGCTTGTCCCCTAATTGGTGCATCTTATGTAAAGTGCAGAATGAAGGGCTGTTATCACCTACTGATTTCTTGCTCTTTTACAGTAAATATTTGGAATTGGGTTTTTATGCTGTTTGGGCACAGGTGGAACTTACCTCCTAAAGTAAATCTGCTTTTTGATCCGTCTTTTTTTGGTTGACCAATGAAGAGAAAGAAAGTAACGTGGAAATATATTAGGGCAGCCCTCTTATGAACCATTTGGGAGGAAAGAAATGGCTAGAATTTTCTAGGAGAGAAGCATTGCTGAAATAAAGGATTGTATACCAGCAAAGGCAATCCTTTGGCTAAAAACCACCAATCTCTTTGCGGATTACTCTAGTGATGACCTTCGAAGGAGTTGGGCAGTAGTGGCCTCCACCTCATCCAAGAAAAATAAAACACAAGCAAGTTGGTTACCCCCTCCGAAAGGGGTTGTAAAGTTGAACTTTGATGGGAGCAGTCAAGGCAATCTAGGACGGGTACAGGAGGGATCTTGAGGAATATGGCAACATTTTGTCCTTATTCTCAGGTCCAGTGGGTTATGGAGACTCCACAAGGGCTGAGATATTAGCTGTGGTACAAGGACTACAGATTTCCAACCAACTTGGAGTGACTAATTTGATAGTTGAAGGAGACTCCAAGGTGATAGTGGGATTGGATGTCGGACCCAAAAACTGTTGTTTGGGGATATAGGGATATCATCAAAAAAGTCAAATGGCATGAGAACCATGTCAATTAGATTTCAGTGGGTTAGTAGATCAGCAAATGCTTTGGAAGATCCTTTAGCTAAACAAGGGGTTTCAAGGGATTCTCTATTTTTGGCTATTTTGTAACTGTAATCTGAAAAGAGTTGGGTTTGGATCAACCTTTAAGGGGAGGTAACAACTTGTGCCTCCCCTTAGGGTGCTTCATGCTTGTACTATTTCTATCTCTAATTAATAAAATGCCATTCATTAATAAAAAAAATAAAAAATTGGATCTTCTACCGCCAGAGAGAACATCCAAACTTTCACAAGAGTAATCCAATCTAACCACATCCAAACTCGTGTCAGATCCCAAACTGAAATTGAGAGACACTGACAAAATGCCAGGTGTTCAACCTTGACCTGGAACTAGAATTGGGTTATTTTTTCTTTATTTCCCTATCCTCTTAACCTAACATAAAAGAATCAAACACTAAAAGTAGAGAATGGAACTCTATTCTCTTAATACAGGAGGGACAGAGATAGTGTGTGTGTGAAATTATAAAAGAAAAATACAAGTAAACGAAAAAAACAAGGATTAAACCCTTTTTATCACCCAAGGTGTGTTTTGCCAATATGCATGATTTTATTTTCAAAATAAAATATTGTTTTTTGCTAATGAAGCAGTTTTATTTTGAAAAAAAAAGACTTACCAATTGCCAGTGATCTCCTAAAACTCAAGTAAAAGTTACTCAGTGGAATGTTTGTTATTTTAAAAGTTACAAATATATAGATAATAGAATGCACCTGTATATTAAATGCAAAGGAAAAGGTTTAAGGGGCAACCTTCTACCATAATAGTTCAATGCCCCTCTGCTGTTATAATTGAAAAGCAGAAATGATGATCACACAGGATTTAGAAAAAAGAAAAAGAATATAAGATGTCCTTGGCTGCCAATAAGAACATCTAGTTACTTGCTATGTGAGCTGGCTTCTCTGTGCACCTGGTAGATTAAAGATTGGGATTACTGGCTTCTCTGTGCAATTGATAGCCCTTGGCAGTATTGTAAACTTTAGAATATATGACTAAAACCCTCTCCCAAATGTCGTTAGACATCGATAAGAACATGTAGTTTCCTGGCTATATGCGCTGCATAGAAAAAAACCAGCCACAAGGATTATAAGGTTCTCTTGTTCCCATCTGGAATGATTAGGGTCATTGGATGAGAGTTGTTTTCGGTCACTGTTAGGTACCACATCATTCTACAACCTACAACATACCTCTTCATGAATTAGGACCATTCTAGCAATGTTCCCATCAAGTTTCACTGTCATAATCTGGATATTTGGGTTATCATTGATTCCCATAAAATATCCAGTTGTTCCCATAAAATTTGTTTCCATCAGTAACACCCACCAGAGTACCAGTTACCAAGAAAACACTAAGGGGCACAAATACTCCTTGAATCAAATACATCTAAGAGATATGAGCTTAAACACACAAAGGTAAAAAACCTACTAGGTGGTGGTTATAGAGCAGAGAAAACATCTTCAAATCAAATCTGGGGCATTCACAAATATCATACGGCTCTAACAATACCATATACACTAATAAAAACTCCCACAGATAGGTGGATTGATCTGATATCCAGATATGATTTTCTTCAATTTTTCAAGAGAAAATTCAAAGAAAAAAAGTCAAAACCTTCATTAATAGATATAAAACCTCCACCAAAACATGCCTGATAAAAATCAAGGGTTTCCATAAACAGGAGGGTGGGCTGACCATAGGGTTTGCTGGCTTCAGCAGTTGGTGGCAATGACATTAGCAGCCAGACATGATGATGGTAGTGGTTGGTCCCTTATCTACAGAGTGCTCTAATACCAATTTGTGAATGTGGAAATTTACAATTTAACTCTCCATTAGAATAAAAATGAAAGATACACAATGCCCTTACATAAGTCACTCCATACAGCCTAATCCATGTAAACATAAGAAAGTTTGGATCCCCTCCTTTGAAAAGCAACTGCTCTTATTTACATTGTGACACGTCATTGATGTTGATGCTTTTTTCTTGGGACAGGTGTTGGGGTTTCTATTAGGGCTGAATTCTTGGTCATTTTTTCGAGGATTGCAGATTGCAAAAGAGTTGAACATAGAGAACGTGTTTATTGAAGGGCACTCTATGCTGGTAGTGGGACAATTGAAGAACCCAGAAACCGTAGGCTGTAGCTTGAGCTTATAGAGATGTACTCAAGAAGCCTAAATGGATAACTAACAATATGACATCAAGGATACAGTGGATTGGAAAATCAGCAAATGGGATGGCTGATACTTTAGTAAAGTAGGTGGTTAATAGGGAATATCTGTATTGGGCTCAATTATAGTATGACTTTAAGTCTTTGTGAGAGGACAAACCTAGCTCCTCTATAAGGGTTGCCTGTATTGTATACTTTGATGTTTCTTTAATTAAATATCAAAAAATTGCTGTGACATGTCATACTCATACATATAATGAATCAGAGACACCTCAACTAAAAGAAAGAGAAAGCAACAACCTCTCAAATATAAATTATGTTTTGAGGAAATCCCACCAAGTGAGGATTGCCTAGGCTATTTTTGACCATTGATGCTCAGATTAAATATTTAAATCAATTTTTATAGTAAAAATAAATTTTCATTAGAAAATAAAAAGCTACACCTGTCTGGGTGTTAAGGCAACACCCACCTGGCAGGAGTTCCATCCAACTAACTCAATTACAAATCAAACAAAGCAAAACCAGATTACACTTTTAAAACCCCAACACTTCCCCAAGCTTATCCCCAATGTCTTCATTGATGGTTGGCAATATTCTGGAACTAGAGCCTGGGCAGCAATAGATATGCTGATAGCCGCCACTGTCCTCTCCAAAACCAAAGCCTTGGCTCTGAAAATTTTTCTAATTCTTTCCTTCCATAAATTCCAACATCTTGCAAACGAAATGCAGCTCCAAATCAGCCCTGCTTTCTTCTACTTTACATTTTCTTTTTTTTTTTGATCAATAACTTTGAAAGAATTTCATTAATTAGAAAACTTTTAGGATACAACAAGAAGTTGTGAAAGAAATCAGCTTAGTAAGCTGACCCAGGACAGAAATACAAATGTGCCCAAAACATGTGTCCTTTGAACCCCTTGCTTTGCTAAGCTATCTGCCAAACTGTTGGCAGATCTCCTAATCCATCCCACCTGGATTAACATGTTCCTTGACATCCATTTAAATCTTCGGAAATCATTCTTCAACTGCCATGTCACCCCTTCCCCTTTCTGCTACCATTTTATCACAGTTTTTGAGTCTCCCTCAATTATCAGTCTATTAATACCCAACTCTTTAGCTTTACCAACCCCATATGCTGCAGCTAGAAACTCTGCCCTTGCCACATCACCCTCCTCCACAAGACCGGAGTACAGAGCAATAACGAGTCCATTTTCATCTCTAATGCCCCCCCCCAATGCCTGAAGGGCCTTGGTTACCCACACAACTCCCATCAAAGTTCAGCTTCTTCCAACCATCTGTTGGAGGAGACCAAGCCTCAAAAAACTGTTGTCTCGTAGATGATGAGGCAGCAATAAGTCCCCAAACCCTGAAAAAGTCTTCAACCTTGAAAGCTGAAAACAGCTTCAAGCTTTGTGCCACACCCTCAATGTTATTGTTTCAACTAAACCTTCCTTGCATTTTTCTTTACCTTCAAATATTCTATCATTTCTTTCCTCCCAAACGGTCCAAAGTGTTGCTGCTCTAGTACACCTTCATAGAATCCTACCCCTCCTTTTCATGCCACTGATACCATTAGGGTTGAACAAACCTTCCACCCTGTCAGCAGAAGACCACCTAAACCCAAAAAGGGAAGTAAACCAATTCCAAATAAAACTGACAAAAGAGCAAGATATTAGAAGGTGGAAAGTAGTCTCACCACTCAACTTACACAGGACACACCAGTTAGGGGACAAGCACCAATTTGGTATTTTCCTTTGAAGTACATCAAAGGTATTAATACAACCATGAAATACTTCCCAACAAAAAGCACTGATTTTAGGGGGAGTAGGAGAGAACCAAATTTCTTTGACTAGGAAAGAAAGCTTCTAGTTTACATTTTCTTGAAATGTTCTATTGCCTTACTCACTACCTCTTCTCCTCCTAGGAGAAAAAGGTCTAGGGCTTTCCCAACCTTCACCTGTCTATCAATCAAAGCTGGTCAAGGCTCACCTTTCCTCTCTCAATATTGTCTTCCCCAATATCCTTTTTCAATTTTGACCCCCACTCCTCTTCTTCCTCTCCGCTCTCCCTCTAGTCCTCCGTTTCTAACCTTTCAACTCCAACCCCTTAACCTCCTTGCCCCACCATCCGTTTTCTGTTATAAACCTTGTGTTTGTCTTCCCCTGATCTTTTTCTTCTCACTCTACTTCACCCTTGGTCCGTAGCTTCAAAACCATCTCCTCTATTATCTCCCTCTCTCATAGGAATTTCCAAATCCGAAGTAGTAAAAGAAGCAGGAGAAGTGGAAGACCCAGAGTCCCAAACTACCCCATTGTTCAATTGAGCTATAATTTCTAAAGATTTCACTCTAGTTGACATTACGCTTGTTTCTCGTCCCCCGTTCTCGGAATCTCCACCATCCCCTTCAACTTTCCCTATAAACCTTTTCCTTCCTCACTTGTAGAATTAATCAAATGGACTCTAGGTGTTGGAGTTCTGTCTTGAAGACGTTGCTTGATTGATTTCTTCGATTGGATCCCCCCTTGAAAGTTGGCACTTCTGAACCTTCAATGCCTTCAGATCGCTATGACTCATCCTTCTGAACTGAACAAGGAGGAAATTCTTTCATCTTCCTTCCTTTTGAAAATTCTACTTTCCTTCCCGTTCTCATACCTCATACCACCCAAACCCAATCGTTTATGGGTTCAAACTCTTTTCATTTGCCTCTTTTGGTTGAATTAAATCCCATCTTTCCAAACTCTTAATCACTCAACCTATTGCCCCAATTTCCCTTTTTGAAAACTTTAGCCCAGCCTCTTAAAATGGCAGTCCCAAACAATGACTTAAAAGGCGTGCTTCAGGCACGCCTAGGTGCATTTCAGGGTATGTGCCTTGCCTAGGTCCTAGGTGCAGTCCTTTCAAAAGGCCCATGCCTGGTGCGCCTAAGCATGTGCTTGATGCGCCTTGCGCCTCAGCCCAAGCGTGCACCTTTTGAAAATTTGATGCTTCTTTGCTTTTTTTGAACATAACGGTTGGGCCAGGAGCGGAGCCCCTAGACCCCCGTGTCATGCCCCTCGAGGCAAGCCCAAACAGGTCCATGTTAGGTCTTAAATTCTTAGTTTCGCTCGTCCATCGAAGCTCCGAGAACCCCCAATTTGGTAATGTTGTTCATTCCTTCATCCTAATAAAATGTCTTCTTAAAAAGCAATTAAAACTATAAAATCATTATTTTTTGTGTGAAAACTAAGAATTTAAGACCTAACGTGGACTTGTTTGGGCTTGCCTCGAGGGGCGTGGCACAAAGGCGGCTTGTAGAATCAGGAATGTAATATGTTTTACATCACATTAGCTATGTGAAGTAATGCACTTGAGTGAAAAAAGAGATTAGAGGTTTTACATGCTTGAAAATGTTTTTTATGTTTGATTTTATTTTTAAATTCTCATTTGAATATGTTTTACATCTTATGTTTATGTATTTTAATTTTAGATAATAGGTTTTTTTAAAACATTATCTTAAAATTTAAGTTTATATTTTTTATTAGTATTATGCTTAATATTTTTTATTTTTTCGAATTTGTTTGCCTTTTTTGAAAATTTTGACATTTTTTTATTTTTTTGTATAAAATCCACACTCTTTTTTTCTCAATTGCATTACTTCAAGTGGCTAATGTGATGTAAAACATATTATATTCCTGATTCTACGAGCCGCCTTTGTACCACGCCCCTCAAGGCAAGCCCAAACAAGTACATGTTAGGTCTTAAATTCTTAGTTCTCACACAAAAAATAATGATTTTGTAGTTTTAATTGCTTTTTAAGAAGACATTTTATTAGGATGAGTAAATGAATGAATGAACAACTAAGAATTTAAGACCTAGTGTGGACTTGTTTGGGCTTGCCTTGAGGGGCATGGCACCGAGGTCTGGGGGCAGAGCTCCTGGCCCAGTCGCTAAACACAAAAAAAAGCTAAAAAGCGTCAAAGTTTCAAAAGACGCATGCCTGGGCTGAGGTGCAAGGCACACTAGGTGCACGCCTAGGCACACCAGGCATGCGCCTTTTGAAAGGGTTGTGCCTAGGACCTAGGTGAGGCGCGAGGCACCTACCCTGAAATGTGCCTCGTTGTGCGCCTAGGCGCGCCTCAGGCACGTTTTTTAAAACACTGGTCCCAACTCATTTTCTTGGAATTGATGGTACCTTCTATCATCCATCTCTTGTCTCTTTCACTCCCCACCCCTTCATTTGACCCATGCCCTTCCATCGATCTCTTCAAATTACCCACACTTAATTTCCTTTTCCCTAATATGCCCTTCCATCTTAAGACCCCCAGTTCTTTTGGTCCACTTGTTGAGACATGATGGCCACCTTTCCTTAGTGTAGACTCCATTACTCCCTGCTTCCTTAACTCCTTCAAAATTATTTGAAATAGTTTCAGTAATTAGGGAGTTCACAGTTGGACAGTTTGGAGGAGATATTTCAGTTTCCTCAGAGTTAAATATTTAATATGATAAGTAAATTAGTCCACAAAACCGAAAAAAGAAAAAACTAACAACAACAACAACAATACTGAACCCACAGTGCAGGCTCATCTATTCAAAACCTCAGGAAGAGCATATAGTGGTTTTCCATTTATTGCTGCAAGTTGTTGGGACAAGTGAAAGCATATTTTCTGCCTTGGCATGTAAGAAAGATTTGTCCCATTGAAGAATTCTCCCAATTTAAAGCATCCACATAATCAATTCCTTGGTTTTTAAATAAAACAGGAAGTAAATAAACTTTTCATGCTGATCGCATTAACAAATATGCTCTTTTTTCATTGATAACAGGAAAACATCATTATTATATGGAAAATAATAGTGTATAGTACTTAAAAAGCATGCTCTAGTTATACTTTTACAATCCAGGGTGACCTGAAATATAGGATTAGAGCTCTAAGGTGCATATGCCATATTCCATGAACCCATTGCAATGACAACCACTCCTTACTGCAGCTACATCCTATCCCTTTTGCATTTTATTGCTTTATCATGTCTAGATAGTTTTTTGTCTGTGTATGTTTTGGCTAGCATTGTAAATTCTTTCCATTATCAGGGATTTGGTTTTCAGGGCATCTGATATTCAGGACCAATGGCTTAAAAGTAATGTTAACGAGTAATGACCTTATTAGAAATTACCATGTCCCTTTCCATTCAACAAATTCTAAAGAGGATTCCAATCTTTAGTAAATCTTCACTGATTGTGTGGTGTACCCTTCTTTTGTAAGAATCATTTCATCATGCCAAGCATAGATTTAGAACTGATCCTTGCTTATATGTTTTCCACTTGTTACCATTTAGTAGTAATAGTACACTTAAAGAAGTGTGGACAATTTTTCATTCATCCAAGATGTACCAAATTTTAGCATCACTAGTTCACTACCATAAGCCTTTCAAGTTGAACAAGGATGTGCTGCTATATATGATTGAGATGATGGTATTACTCTTAATGGAACCTTGTGAGCCTACAAGCCTTTTAACTTGTAACAGATCATTTTTATAACAGGTGCTATTGATGGTCTTCCATGTATGTGATCAAACCATCTCAATCTATTTTCTCATTTTATCACCTATTGGAGCCTCTGTTTTAAAAGCACAAGGGGCTTTTGTGGTTGAAGTGCAAGGCACAAGGCACAAAATTTAAAAAAAAAAAAAAAATCAAAAAGGGGGTGCAAGGCACAAAGGATTATTTTTTGCACTCAGGGTGCAAGGTGCAAATTTTTTCAATTGTTAAAAAATCAAAAAAATGGAACTTTCAATCACCTTATTTCTTTTTTTTGGTAATTGAAAAATTAATATCATTAATCAAGCATAATAGAACTTTACAAGCTTCCCTGGAGAGGCACGAGGTGCAGCCTCTCCTAATCAATACAAAGGATCATAAAACAGATAACATAGCTGCCCAAAATAACACATCCCTAGAGGACCCTTGTTTAGCAAGAGTCAGCCAAAGTATTATATGTCTTGTTAAGTATTTGACTTTTTTTATGAGGTCCCTATAATTCCACATAACTTCTGGGTTCATCAGCCAACCCACAATCACCTCGGAGTCCCCTTCAATTAGTAGATTCTCTACTCCAAGTTGGTTGGCAATCATAATTCCTTGTACAGCAGCCAATAACTCAGCCCTTGTAGAGTCCCCTATTCCCACTAGGCCTGAAAACAAAGAGATGATGTTGCCTTCCTCATTTCTCAGAACTCCTCCACTGCCTGATGGTCCTGAACCATCAAAATTCAATTTGGTAAAACCTTCTGGAGGAGGTGCCCAAACTGTTACAGATCTGTTTTTCTTAATCAAGGAATGGGCTATAACAATCCAATTCCTCCAGAAGTCATCAAAGGAGAAGGAGCTGAAGGAGTCCAAAGCCCTAGTTAGGATACAATCCTTCACTACTGTAAGGGATCTCACCTTGTCTTGGAAAATTCTTGCATATTTTTCTTCACAAATGGTCCACAAAGTGGCTGCTCTAAGACACATCCGCATGTTTCTCCCTCTTTTTGTTGGCCAAAAGAAGGTAGAGGGCAAAAATAACAACTTTACTTTAAATAGCTAATGTATTCCTAATTCTACAAAACAACTTTGTATTGTACCAAGCCAAAGGCAACCCCAAAGCCCAAACAAGTCCATGTTGGCATCTTAAATTTTTTAGATGTACATAAAAATACTGGTTTTGTTATTGTATTTATAGTTGCTTATCTTTTGAAAAATTTATAGTATTAAAAGGTGAATGATCGATATTAACATAAGGGGGGTTAGATCAGGGGTCCAAGGGATCTGACACTTCTTTAAAAAAATTGCAAAAAGTGCAACAATTAAATAGAGGCACAAGGTGCACGCCAGGTGCACCAGGAGCATCCCTTTTGAAAGGGGCTGTGCCTAAGCCTAGGTGAGGCGCATACCTTGAAAAGTGCCCCACCTATGGCCTAGGGATACAAGGGTGCACCTTTCAAATCACTAACTGGAGCTACTCCTAGGTTCCTTTGTATGACTTCATTTTTTTATAGTTCTTTGTATGTCTTCATTCCAAACCCTGTCCTTTCTAGTTTTACCACTCATCCATCTAAGCATTTGAGTTCTTTGGTAATCTAAACAAGTGTTCATTCTTACAAACAAAACTCATATTTCAAGGAAATGAGCTCTCAGGTGATGGCATTCGTGTGAACAACAGTAAAGTGCTTAGTGTTAAAGAATGGCCAACTCCAAGAACAATATTTCAGGTGGCATCTTTCTATCATCAGTTCATTCCAAATGGGTTCACATGGTCCACTCAAGCCCAAGAAGCGTTTGATACCATTAATGCCCCGTTCGCTTTTCGTTAAGTCACTTACCCGGGTAAATGCACTTACCTGGGTAAGTGTTTCCCAGGAAAGTCTTACTCGGGTAAATGCATTTACCCATGTTCTTTATTTCCCATGTAAATAAGGCAATGACAATCTTAGCCATAAAAATTCCATTATTAAAAGGGGCATTTTTGTCCCATCCAAGTATTAACAACTTCCCCTAGATGGGAAAGTTAATTTACCCACCTAGGAGATGGGTATCACTTACCCGGGTAAGTGGTACCCGGGAAAGTAAACTTTCATTGGTCCCCACATAAATCTGAAAAATGAACATGGGTTTCTTGGTCAATGGGAATCAAAATCCCATTGACCAACTTTCCCCCTCTCAAAATCCAAAAAAAGAACACCCCCCAAGGGGAAACTTATCAAGTCATCAACGCACCAATGTTGGCACTACCCAATTTGACATTTTGTTTAAATTGGAGTGCAGCACCTCTAAAACAGGTACATGGGCAGTCCTAAGTCCTAATTCAATTAAGGAGGACCATAGTCTTTATTAGTGAGAAGCTCACAGGCTCTCAACTCAACTATAGCACTTACAATGTTGTGTTTCTTCCCATCATTTGAGCACTATCTTAATGCTCGGCATGAGGTGTTAAAAAGTACCTTAACTCAAACAAATCTGATTGCTCAACATGCAAAATGGTTTTCTCGAATACAAGAATTTACTTTCACAATCAGACATAAGTTAGGAGAGAAAAATAGACAAGCGAACACCCTCAGTAAGCAAACAGCTCTACTTGCCATGACACAAATCAAAGTCTTTGGCTTTGATTATTTTAGAGATATGAATGCAAATGATAGTGATTTATCTAAGATATATTTTGCTACAAGTAGAGGAGAGCACAGTAGCAAAGACAACCATCTGTGCACCGGGCAATTGTTTATGCCGATTGTTGAGTATGTAGGAGCTGCACTTGGAAGGTCACTTTGGGCAAGACAAGACACTACCATTGATCTCTGAATAGTATTACTGGCCTAAAGTAGGACAGTTGGACCTAAAGTAACAAAGATGCCCATTGCTGCCTTATAGATAAATTTGGAATCATTTGCAAACTGAAATGACAAATAATAAAACCCCTTTCTTGGTGAAAAAAACTGAACTGTCTACTATTTTCCATCCTTTTATGGACTATAACCAAGGCTTCATTATGGGATCAAAAAATGAAAAAAAAAAAAAAGAAATTGTGATGGTAAATGGCTGAAGTATGCATTTTAAACAAAGCTGAAGATTAGAGTTTTTGAGTAGTAATGAAGTAATTATTTGTTTAAGAGTTTGCAAAGTTCAGATCTGTCATCATTGCCATTATTTTTTGTCCATTTAGTTACTCTAATACTCGTATTTAACCCACTACGGTGTTGTAAACAATAACCATTAACAGTAGGTGCTCTTTCTGAAGTTCTTACTTTCATTTCTATGCTTGTGTTCGTTTCAGAGAACTTTTATCGCTAGGCTGCACAAGTTGGGCTCCACATTAATAATAATTTCACAATAGATCTTATCAAAGCCATATACAAGTTCAATGGTTAATCTTCCAAAAAAACTAAAAACCTGGGGTTCCACGTTAATAGTAATTCCATAATATAGTCAAAACCATATACATGTTCAATGATCTTCCAAAAAAAACTAACCTTGAGCTGGAGATAGTCTAAAGATCCACAAATAGAACATTTAACTTCAGTAACAATAAGGGAGTGTTACGGTAGAATGCAAGTTTAATAACCTCTTTTCATATAAAAATGTTCAATAACGTTTATTCGACTTGCAAATACAGAAGTGCAACCTAAACAAATTTTTCTGATCCAGATCCTCTATACCAAGAGCAACATAAATTGACAAAACTGCTCAGGGAGCTGGACTGGAAAAAATGTACATGACACTACCATCGGAGATTTCTCCATAAGACATAAGAAAAAGAGAATAAAGAGATACACACAGACATTTTAACATTGTAAATGATTTGATCATTAGACACTGCAAAATAGCTTAACTAAATAGAAAAAGGGAATAACCAATCAAAAAATAGAAAAAAGAGAAGAGAACAGAAATCACTGACCTCCTTCAGTTCACCTTTTCGAGCACGAATATGAAGAAGAGTCCAACCTCTATCATCCCTCTCGACAGAAGACTTGAAAGATCGTCGGCTTGACAAGCTTCGCCGAAGCGAGCCCGGCTGTTCTTGCGGCATAACTTTGTCTAAATATAAAACTCAAAAGCAAAATAAATCCTCGAATTCAACTAGACCCTTGAATTTATCCTTATCAGCCTTGACGAAAACAAATGATATCTTATGAACAAATATACTAACTCCAATTAAACAAGGATACCGGAGATCGATGGAATTCGACGTTTTACATGTTTCCAGAAAAAATCCAGGAAGAGAAAGGGAAATCCAGTTAGCGAGAAGCAAAGGAATGATTAGCCATGCCGTATGGTGAGAAAGGATTCAAACCAGGCCCAAACACACGAAGATTTTGAGAAACCAAGAACGAAGCAACGGCCGATGAGAACCTAAGCGGGAAGAAGATAATCATAATGGAGTCTCCGAACGGCAAATGAGAAAAGGGGGATTAATCGCAGAAAGGGCCGCGCAAAGGAATAGAATTCAAAGCATCAGAAGATTATCGGGGAGATTTTGAAGAAGAAGATTTGGCGGGAACATGAAGCGAATGAATAGCTGCAAAACCCTAGATTGAAGAAACCAGAGAGAAGGCGGAAGGACAAGGCGAGGGAAGCGAAGATTAAATTTATACAGGTAAAGCTTGAATTTTTATTGGCACATTCCCCTTTTTTCTTGATTGATTTATGGCACATTCCCGTTTATAGGATAAACGCAAACGGAGCTCATCACTTATGAAAAGACAAAAATAACCTTATTAACACAACATCGGAACCGAAAGCCATAAACAGAAACAGTCTTTTTCAAAGATGGCAAAATATAGCGATCTTGGTCTTCCTTCAGTTGACTCCGACTCCGTGACTGCCTCTGGTGAATCCCCGGCCGCACGGTTAGGGGGTACAAGTCGGACCGGATTAGGTCGGCTTGAGGACAGCCCTAGCCCGACCAGGGGTTCTGAATCCCCCACATGAAATGCGATTTAGCCATTTGGGACACCGCGTGGGCAGGGACATTATAAGTTCGATTTACAAAATAAAACTTCAGTTTTGAAAGGTTCATAGCTAAATTTATGGTCTTTAACAAAAGTCAATGGCACGATCAGGGTAGATCATTGGTCTTCTCTAAGACTCGAACTATTTGTTGTGCATCCGAACATATAAAGACATCTTCACAGTTCCATGTCTGGATTTCTGTTTCAGCTTAATCAATAGAGGTAATAGTGGAAGTTCAGCTTCCTATAATTTTTAAACATGATAAATTCCTTGATAGTACAATAATGCCAAAACTGAATAAAGAATAAGATTTTTTTTTATCAATAACACCAGCTTTATTAAATTAAAAGAAAAGAGTGAATATGGAGATAAAATATCTTAGCTCCCTAAAAACAGAAAACAAAGGGAGTGCAAAGAGAAAAGATTAAAAACTAGCCCCAAAAACAGACTCCCTATTCACTCCTTGCTTGGTTAATCCATCCGCAAATGAATTGGCACTGCTCTTCACCCAGCTGTATTGAATCTCAATGTCCCTATCCAGCCATAAAAACTGTTTTTTTTTTCCATTGTTAAAATTCCACAAACCACTGTCCTCTATCTTCAACCAACTAACCACTACCTTCAAATCACCTTTTAGGATCAAACGATTAATATTTAATTCCTTTGCTCTTCTAATTCCTTCAAGCGCTACAAGGATCTCAGCCCTAAGAGAGTCACCTTCTCCAATAGGACCAGAGAATAAAGCAATAACAATCCCTTCCTCATTCCTAAATACTCCTCCAATCCCAGAGGGCCCTGGATTCCTTACACTGTTACCATCAAAATTCAACTTTATAAAGCCCGAGGGTGCAGGAGACCAAAACGAACAAAAAGTCCTCTTGCATCTAGCATTGGAAGCAATCTCTATCCAGTTTCTTAGCAAGTCATCCACAGAAAAATCTGAAAACATCTCCAAAGATTTTAGCCAGTTGACAACCCTTAAAAGGATTTGATCTAACAATTCTTCCAATGTTCTTTCCTTATCGGAAAAAATGCGTGAGTTTCTTTCTTCCCACAATGACCAGCATACCGCTACCCTAATACACTTCCACATAGTCTTCCTCCGCTTCTTAGGCCAACTGAAAAAAAGAAGGAGAAAACAAACCTTGGATAGTCTCTGGAAGATACCAAGAACACCCAAAGTGGGAGAAAACCCACTCCCAAACAGTTTTAGCAGCCTTACAAGAGACCATGAGGTGGTAGTCAGATTCCCCATCAACTTTACAAAGAGCACATCTATTAGGAAGTCGACAATAGTTGGGTCTCTTTCTTTGAAGTAAGTCTAAAGTGTTGATTCTTTCCAGGAAACTTTTCCAACAAAAAAAAAACAACCCAAAGAGGAATAGGCATGCTCCAAATTTCCTTAATCGGAAAGGACAACCCAAAGGGGATTGGAGGCTGAGTTAAGGTTTCAAAGAATGAAGCACAAAAAAATGTACTAGAGCTAGAAGGGGTCCAAAATCTAGTGTCTTCCTTAGCAGGGTTTAGGAAGGCAATCTCAAGGGAGGCTAGCAAAGTTACCAAGCTATCCATGTCTGTATCCCTAATTGCCCTATGCAGGCCTAGGTTCCATCCAAAGCCAGAAGTGGAGGCTGAAGGGACCAAGAAAGAAGATATGGGTTCATTTTTCAAGTTTGATAGAACATACAAGGAAGGAAACTGATCTTTCATAGGAGAATCCCCGACCCAAAGTTGTTCCCAGAATTTTAGTCGGTTATTAGAGTTTAGACCATACATGATCCAAGGGGAGAAAACTAGAAGCAGATTGTGAATGGATTTCCAAGGAGAAGCAGCTGAGGCCCTTGCCAAGATTCCAGGATCCCAGCCATTGTCTTCCAGCCCATGAATGCTAGCCACAATTTATCCCTTTCCAATGAAAACCTCCACAACCATTTCCCCAATAGAGCCATATTCCTTTTCTTGAAATTACCAATCCCAAGACCTCCTAGTTTTTTACACCTAGTGACCACCTCCTAACTCACCCTATGATATCTCTTCTCCTCTCCAAGCTCCCACAGAAATTTCCTTATTAATTTTTTCAAAAGATTGGAAACCATTGAGGGGATCTTAAACACTAACAGATAGTAAACATGTAGGTTAGTTAGGGTAGACCTAATGAGAGTGATTCTCCCACCTAAAGAAAGATAATTTCTCTTCCAAGCCGCTAGCCTCTTCTCAAACCTTTCCACTATCGGAGTCAAAAGCTAATACTCTTAGGATTATCTCCTAAAGGGAGGCCCAAGTATGTTAGGGGCCAGTCCGAAATTGCACGACCTAGTTCACCTGCAAATTCCCTTAGGTCCCTTTCATTCACATTTACTCTCGCCACACAACTTTTATCAAAGTTCACCTTGAGGTTAGATATCTGCTCAAAGAGTTGTATTGACAACTTTAGATTCCGGATCCAATTGAAATTCCCTCTTTCACAAAATAGGATAGTATCATCTGCAAACTATAGAAGTGTTAAGGGAACCTCCTCCCTTCCTACTCTCCACCCTCTTATCAAATTCCTCGAATCTGTTCTATGGATCAATCTTCGAAGCACATCAACAATCAGGGTGAAAAGAAAAGGTGAAAGAGGATCTCCTTGTCTTAGACCTCTCAACGCAGGAAAGAAGTCAAACACAATCCCGTTCACCAGGATAGAATAATGGCAAGTCCTAACACAACTCCAAATCTACTTATACCACCTGTCTCCAAAACCAAAACTCCTTAACACCTCCATCAAGAAAGACCAATCAACCAAGTCATAAGCCTTCTCCAAATCCAATTTGCAAACCACTCCCTTCTTCTTTGACTTCCTAAAGCTCTCCAAGCTCTCATTTGTAATGAGAATCTAATCGGTGATCTGTCTTCCCTCCACAAAAGCACCTTGGTTGGGTGCAATAATAAAGGGAAGAAGCACCTTCTTTATCCTGAAAAACAGCACATTTGCAATGATTTTATACAAGCTAGTCACTAGACTCATAGGTCTAAAATCCTTTGGTTGTGATGCATCTTTCTTCTTTGGGACCAAAGCAATGAAAGTTGAGTTCAAGCCCGGATTTATTACACCTTTTTTGTGGAACTCCTCAAAAACTAATTTAAGATCATCTCTAAAATATCCCAACAGTCGTGGTAGAAGGCCATTGTGAACCCATTTGGACCCAGAGCTTTTGTCATATCCATTGAGAATACTGCTTCCTTTACCTCCTCCATATCAAAACTTTTTTCTAACCACTCTCTCTTCTCTACACTTAGAGTCGACCAATCCAATCCCTCTAACCACACTCTCCCATTCATAGGCCTTCTAAAAATAGATTTGAAGTGGTTTACTAGAGCCTCTTCAATTTCTGCCGAGTGGGACAACACTGCTCCATCAACTTCCAAATTAGAGATGAAATTCGTCTTTCTCCTCCCATTTGCCACTGAATGGAAAAACCTTGTGTTTCTGCCTCCCTCTTTTAGCCACTTACACCTGGATTTTTGCCTCCAACTGATTTACTCCTTAACCAAGATGTCCTCAATTTGCCTCCTCAAAACCCATCTCAACTTCTTTTCTTCCTCTCCAAAGGAACCTCTCTCTTCCTTCAGGTCTAAATCATCGATTTGCTCCACCAGAACTTGTTTTCTCTCTTCTAATTTTCCAAACTCCAGCTTATTCCACTCCTTTAATTGTGATTTTAAGTATTGGAGTTTCTTGTGGAACCTCATTCATTCCCAATCAACTATCGGATTTTCCCTGCATCAATAAAGATAATTAAATCAGTAGATTGGTTGATAGGAAGCAAAAACTTTTGAGTTATGGAATGCACATCATGAGAATTATTCTGAGTATGTTGGACTATTTGATTTATTATAGTAATGATAGTTTGGGAAAGTACTTGTCAATTTTTGAAACGTTTCTCATTTCGGACATACCAAATATAATAACAGGCAATAGCAATTCACCCTAAAATTTGTAAAAATAATTGATTGTCTACAATCAAAGTATAAAGGTTATTTATACAAGACACCCAGGAGCCTTGAAATATATTATTAAGATGTAACAGGGGGCTACAAAGAAAATAGCTTGAGCATATTGATAATAAATAAATAGATGCAAAAGAATTCTATTGCTTCATGACAAAGAACACAAAGTTTTTCTTGAGGATTAAGACAAATCATGTCTTTTACTGGAATGAAAATGTTAAGTACTTTCTAGAAGAATAGCTGTTATCTGGGGTGAATAGAGAGTTTCCAAATTTTATTTAAGCAAAATTTAAGATGGGAGGAAATAGGTGTGTGATACTATTGTTGGTTTCTTTTATACTCCTCTTTTACTAAGAATTTGCCTAATTTATGAACGGCATTCCACTGACTTGAGGAAAGGAGATTTGAAATATCCAGATTTCTAATATGAGGAGCCAAAGGGAAAGGAATCCAAGAGAATTCGTTGTGAGAATGAAGCGAAGGGACTTGGTCCACAAAAAAAGAGGAATTTTCATTAATGAAGTGGCCACATTCCAAAGTGAGCTCCATAATCTTTGGGCTTATGGATTTCCAATAAAAGGAGCCTGAGGAAGTAGTTGAATAAGGTATGGGAGTGTGGTGTTTTAAATATTTTGATTTTCAAACTTGAGCCCATAATCTATGTTGCTCATTGAGGTACTGCCAAGCAATTTTTTTTAGAAGGGCTAGATTTACCAATTTCAGATTTTTAAGCTCTAGACCTCCAAAAACCTTTGGTAAAGTGATTTTATGCCAAGAACACCAACGATAAGGATTATTCTGAGAGTTAAAGACACCCAACCAAAAATCTCTGATAATCTTTTCAACACTATTAATTGTTTTTTGTGGATATTTTAAAAGACTCATAGAATGGAGGGGAATAACTTGAAGAACAAATTGGATTAAAACTTTCTTTCTAGCTTGGCTAATAGCCGAAGCTCTCCATTTATTTATTTCGAAACTTAGATTTTCCAGGACATAATTTAATTTAGCATGTTTATCTCTAGCCCAGAAAAGAGGAAGACCCAAGTTTTTAGAATTTTGATTAAGAGGGCCTATATGTAGCTGTCACCTAATCATTCTTTAATGTCTTGGATGAATATTCTTACTACACTAGAGGCTTGACTTTTCAAAATTTACCAGTTGACCTGAAGCTGATTAAAATTGAAGAAGAAGTTTATTCAAATTATCTAACTCTTCTCTATGGGCACGAAGAAACAACATAATATCATCCACACAAAATACATGGAAGATGGACGGAGAGGGAGGGTTTAGTTTGATGTCTTGCAATTTTCCTTCCTATTTTACATGCAAGATTAAGCAGGATAAACCCTCCATGGCCAAGATGAACAGATAGGGGGAAAGAGGGTCTCCTTGACGTAGGCCTCTAGTAGGACAAAAATGTCCTTCCAAAGTACCATTAATTAAAACTGAAAAGGAGACCATGGAGATTCATTCTTTTATCATCATACTAAAATATTTAGAGAAACTAAGGAGAGATAAGACTTTTAGGAGGAAACCCCATTCTAAACGGTCATAGGCTTTAGAGCTAGCTTTAGGGAAACATAGCCTGCACCTCAATTTTTGTGTTTAAGAAAATGGAACATCTCATGAGTGATAATAGAATTATCATCCATTTGATGTCCTAGGACAAAAGCCACTTGGTTTGGAGCAATACATTTATCTAAAAGAGTACGAAGTCTAGTAGCTATCAATTTTGCTATGATTTTATGTAGTACATTGCATAAACTGATAGGTCGATAGTCTTGTACTTTCATACAATCTACTTTTTTTTTGTGATCAGACAGATAAAAGTGTGATTGAGCCTTTGAAGTAGTTTTTTATTTAGAAAGAAATCTTGGACTACCTTTACTATTTCTGATCCCATCATATCCCAATATTCCTTAAAGACTAAAGCTGGCATTCCATCCGAACCCGGAGAATTTAGACTTCCAATACTAGAAAGTGTTAATTTTACTTCTTCTTCAGATGAAACTGTCAAAAGCATATTGTTTTCCTCCTCATTAATAATGGGATTAATTAGATGAGGTAATTCCTCAATTTCATGTGGATCCTTAGACATATAAAGATTTGAAAAAAAATCCACAAAAATTTGGGCAATGTCTTTATGGAAAGATATCCAATTATTTTGTGCATCCTTGATGCCCTCAATATGATTCCTTCTCCTTCTAAAAAGAGTACTCTTATGGAAAAAATTTGTGTTTTTATCACCCAAGTGCAGCTAAATTTGGTGAGATTTTTGTCTCCAAAAGCTTTCAATTTGCCATGTGTTGTTGTATCATAGTCCTTGTAAAGGCTATTCAAAGTAGAAGACTCCACAACAATAACTTGTTCAGCTTGTAGAATTTGATCCTCTAAGCTCATGTCATGTATTTCATCATCATTGAGACCCCTTTAATATTAAATGTAGATAGAAGAATTTAAACATTACATATCAAGGTGCACATTGATCATACCATGTAGGGGTGTTTATTGCATGGTTCAAACAACAAAATTGAACCAAATTAAATCATATTTGCAGTTTGATTTGGTTTATACTTAAAAATAGTTTGGCTTGATTTGACATTTTCTGATATTGTAGTTTACAGTTTCAATTTGGTTTATTGCATTTTATAAATCAAACCAGTAAATTGAAGTTATATATGCATATATAATATATAATCATATAAATATATAATATTACATATAAATTAATATATATGTAATATTTGGATGTATAAAATTATAAATATAAAATAAGCTCTTTAATCTTATAATAAAATAATAAAATAATAAAATAATAAAATCAAAGTTTTAACTTTTAACTTTGGGTGTTATTTGGGCTTTCTAATTGGATTGAACCCAATAGAATTATAGAAGGGGCCAATGTCCCCATAAAGTATTAGAAATTGCACCAAACCGTTTTCATTCAGTTTCCATGCTAAAATGGTTTGGTCTAGTCTAAAAATTTCTCAAACCATAATTTACCGTTTTGGTGTGAGATATTTTCCAAATTGTACCAAACTAGATTGTGAACACCCCTAATACCATGGAGAGTTTGTAGTTTCTTGGATTTGATACCATGTCTCTTGTCTCTTATTTGGAGGGGTGGCAAATGACCATCTCAACAATTTAGGTAGAGCTTAGGAGTGCTTATTTGAAAAATAAATTCCTATTGAATAGTTTCTTAAAAATAAGTGTTTATTCTAATAAGCGCTCATTAGTGTTTGGTGAAAAAAAGCATTTACTTCAAATAGGGATAGTATAGGTATTTTCAAAATGAAGTGACGGGCCAAGAAAGGCCAAAAAGGAAATAAACACTTTTTGAATAAGTGTTGACCCTATGTGTTTTGATGATAGCAAATTCATTGAAGGTATTAATGGTTAAATGTGTAGCTGCATAATACCAATTGTAGTTTAAACTTAACAAGGGTGAAGAAGAAATTATTTGCATCATGAAGAAAGAAAGGACAATTGACAATCTTCATTTGTGCTAAACAAAGATGAAGAAAACCATAAGAGTTACTGATTCCAATGATGCGATGGTGACACTTCAAGAATCTCTAAAGAAGATGATGCTTCAAATGAAAAAATAAAGGCATCAAGCACATTTTACAAAACAATTTTTTGCTACCAAAGGAAGAAGAAAAAGAAGACGTCAAACTCCAAAGTACTAAATTTGTTTTCATTTTTTTAGTATTTGATGTAAACCAAGTGCAAGATATACAACATGGACTTAAATTAAATCATGCTTAATTAACCAACCTTATGGATCAAATGGCTAAAGTTGGGTTTGGTTCTTACGCTTTCTCAAACCTAAGAGGTTGATTTATAAGCATTTAGAATAAAAATCTTTAAGTATTCTAAGATTGGAATTGTCAAAGTAGTAGACTACTATGAGAAAGTACTAGATTACTTTGAGAAAATACTAGATTACTTTGAGAAAGTAATAGGTTACTTTGCATAGTAAAATGCAATGAAAGGTGAATAGGAGTATGTAGAAATATATAATTAACTACCCTTGACAGCAAAGAGCACAATTACTACATAGTCGACTACCCATGAACCTATAATTGACTACCATTTATAGTAGTGGTTTGGGAGCATTGTAGCCAATTGATAAGTTGGTCAATACACGAAGGAAAACTTCTCACATGATTTTTATTCAACTGTTGGAGCTCTAACAACTCTATCCTCCCTGGAACATGGTTCAAACAAGTTGGAAAACATTTTCAAATTATACCTCCAAAGGGTTAATGATCTCCAATATTCAAATAATGGTAAAAATATAACTAATTTCTTGAGCCAATAAAAATGTGTGAGAAAATGAAGAATGTGTAGCAACCACGTGGAGATGGAAGAGTTCTTTGCAAGAAAACCAAAGGGATTCCTGTGCCTCTAAGAGTATAGAATTTCTATGTTTCATTTGGGTTAGAAGGTGAAAACCCTAAAGCTTATGAGAGAAGGTTTGACTCATTTGAGCCCCGGTTCTTTATAATATATCTTGCACCTAGGTTAGTTTTTAAGTTTAATTCTTTTATCAATTTATTAAGAGGCATATTCATGTATTTGATTTCAAATATAATACCTAACATAAAAGAGTGGTGTTCAAGAATGAGAAGAACAGTAGGAAAAGTTGTGATTGGGACTTGAAAGACCAATCAATGTTTGGTAGAGACCTTGATGTTCTACCATGTTAAGTCTAGCAAGCACCCATAAGTGCTACTATTTTTGGATAGCACTCAGAATTCTATCCAAGGCAGAAGTCTATCCAAAGTTGTGATTGGGACTTTAAAAACCTACAGTTTGAAGGCTTTGTTAGTGCTCAGAAAGTCCAATTGGTTGATTTAATGTAACTCCTTAGGGGTGGTTTGAGGTAGAGGATGTAAGCAGGGGTTTCTACCAAACCTCTATAAAGATCTGTTTGCATTATCTCTTCTTATGTTTTTGTTCTTTACTTTATTATTGCTTTCAAGTTACTATAGTTATCATTCTTTGAATTTCATTACTTGTGATACATTTGCATAGATATCGTGTTTGTAGCTATTACTTTGGTACCTTGTTCATTTCCTTTTGATAACTGCAATATATTGTCACTTATATCTACCTACTATATTATTTGAGTCTATTGTTTATTTATTGCACATTCTTATAGTCAAAATACACCATAGTAAGAGATGTGATTGACTACCATAAAATGTAAAGTCGGCTACCTATGGCAGTTGAGGCATGGAATGTTAGTTTATGAGAGATGTAGTTAATTATCCCAAAATGTATGATCAACTATCTATGACGACCAAGGCATACAAATGCACATGCCAAGCTTTCATTTCGTTGCACAATGTTTCAACCATTCAAGAGGGCTTAGAGATTTCTAAAATTTGAGTAAAGTTTTAAGCTATACTCAATTCAACCCCCCCCCTAAAGATTTAAGAAACTAGGCAACGATAAATACTTTAAAACAAGTCCAAATGTTGGGCTTTTTGAATAAGCATTTATTCTCAAGAATAAGCACTTATTTGGATTTATTTTCCAAAATTTGGGCTTCTTGAAATAAATACTTATTCTCATGAATAAGCACTTATCGGTGTGGTCTTGACCCAAAATAAGTGCTTATTCAAATAAACACTTACTTTTAAGCACTCCAAAACTTAGCCTTTAGTTTAATAATTTTTTCATTAGATGATAATACTTCACTACATGTATTATACCTAATCATTGATTTGAGATTTTAATATACAAGTATACAACTCGAGCTAACAAGTAATAAAAAAAAGCAGCAAAGCATTGCCCCCACCTAACACGTAAAGCGTCTAACAACTTGTATCCACTGTTTCTTCATTAAAAAAAAAACTAGTATACAATGTTGATATATTTATTCTATTTCTTTTTATCATTCTTGACTCTTTACTTTTATCCATCCAAATTTTCACAATTAATCATCTTTGGTTTTATTGTACATGCACATATTCACATGAAGAGGGGAAAAAAGAACAAGTAAAGGACACATAGTTTCACTTTTCAGATTGTATGAGAAAATGGGGTTCTATTTGTGCACTCAAAAATACATTGGGGGTGTTCGACAACAAGTTTGGTTTTATTTTTGAAAACAAAAACAATTGCCACATCAACAAAGATTATATAATTTTTCTAAAGTAGCAATTGTTTTTATTTTAAAAAACAAAACCATGTAATTGAACACCCCCTAAGGTTGTATTTGGTACCATTGTTGTTTTTACATGAAATGTTTTGGGTTCATTAATACAAATTAGTGAGAGATATGTATTGTTACATTACATGTGAAAATTACGTTAGCTAGAATGCTTAGAGTTCACCCTTTGGAGCAAGAAACACCAATTTGGTGTTCCTAGAAACATCCCCTCTCACATGCATTTTTAAGGTATGCTTATTTTAGTCATAAATAGCCTCAAATAACATTGTATGCGAATTTATATTGATCAACCTAAAACATTACAAGTAGAAATAACAATGGCACCAAATACAACCTAAAAGTGTTGTCTTAAAGCCTAGTCCATATGTTGAATCACTTTTTTTGTGTGTGTCATCAGGTAAGCTGTTCAATTGTTCAAGTCAACTGGTAAACTAGCAATCATTATTATAAAAAATTCAAAAATTTAAAAGAATATAAAAAACCAGAATTCTAAGTCAATAATTTAACTATATGGATCAATGAATTGTTAACTAAGTTGATAGTTTTTTTTTTTTTTTATAAATAGTGGGTTAGTGGATGATTCAAACTAAAATTGTTATTGGATCATTGGTTTTACTAGTTAGTGTATTTGTATTGGATTTTTTTTTGCTCTACGAAATATTTTACTATTGAAAGATCTTCCATAAATTTATTTTCTAAAGCTTAGTTAAATTATTTTATTGAGTTTTTTCTTCTCGAAAAGGTCTCTTTTGGTAAATTCATCAGAAAATCATTGCCTGTTAATTCTCTTAGAAAGAAATCTTAACAATACCTTTATACTAGTAAATATGTATGTGTGTTGCACATGGCAATTTTTTATGATGATGATGAGAGTAAATAATATATTTTCAAATCTTTCTACATTTTTTTATACTTCTATGTATATAAAAGTTATTCTTATTTGTCACACTTATTTTTGTTTAATATGATAAATATATGATATTAGAGATGTGTCCAAATGCTTTCTACATTTTTTATATTTTATACTTTTGTGTATCTCCATATTTTTATTTTTATTATTATTTAATTATGACATCAAGCGTTAACACATTTGACTCAAAAGGTTGAATTGTTGACTTGCCATGAAATAAGAAAACAACTCCATGTTTGGGTTGGTTTTAAATTTCTATTTTATTTTTGTCATCAATAAAAATAATTATTCTTTATCACACATATTTTTTAATATAATTAATTAATATAAGATTCAATGAAAGAATATGAGCTAATACCCTAAATATGAGACTTAGTGAGAGGGAATTGAATGAAGATAAATGTAGTAGTTCAAATTAATGAGAGGGACAAAATCCAAAAATTAGGGTATTTTAGTCAAACAAAAGTTTCACACTTTTAATAGTAGTATAGATATAAATATTGAAAGCCATAAGACTAAAGCATCTCCTTTAAACAATTAATCCAAACTATTGTTTGTTATTGCACATAACACTCTTAACAGCTATCTACTTAACACAATCCACATTTAACACAACCCACTTTGAACCTTAAATATAAATGTGTTTTAAAATCTTATCAATTTCCCTAACTTTTATGTTTAGGCCACATTTTTCCTCAATATATTTTGAAGAGAGGAATTTTGGCCGTATAACCTCTAACATATATGCATGTTGTCAAAATATTCCAAAAGAGAATTGATATGTGATAGTTTCTTGAGAGAAAAAAAACTCACCCGAAATATTTATCTTTATTTATTTGATGATTTTTTGAACATTGAATTGGATAGCCTCATGCTTTTAGGTGAAATTTTAGAAAACTCATGGGTAACTCCTTGATTAAGAATAAGGAGGATATCACCCATAAAATTAGAGTAGGATTGCAAAATGCAAGAGTGCATCAGAGTCTTAGGAAATAGGCAAATTTAGATTAAAACAAAAATTCTATAAAATACTTGTAATGTCAAAAATGTTGTATGGAGGAGAATGTTCCACGGTTATGTATCATGTCCAAAAAGTAAGTGTGGAAAATGCATATATCAAGATGAATGAATAAAAAATAAGAAATTATAGGGCAAAGAATGGAGTCATTTGAAAGAGCATAGGAATAGTTCTAATGGATGATAAAATGAGAAAAGTAGACTTAAATGGTTATGTCATGTCTATAGAAGACCACTTATGGCACTTATAGGAAAAGGTGATGAATTACAAGTTGAAGGGGCTAAAAGGGACAAGGGAAATCCAAAAAAGGACACGAGTCAAAGTAATTTAACAATAGATATGACATTTAAATAAAATGGAATGGTGAAACAACATTTATATAGTCAAACTGTATGCTTGAGTAAAGGCTTGGACAATGATGATAATGAAGTGAACTATTAGTATTTTGTTGTGCCTAGAAATGAGTTACTTGAAATCATGTTTCCATCACTTTCACTTTGGTCAATGTACTCTAAAATATGTAGATGAGACCAACCCAAAATTCCCGGTCACTACCAAGATATTATTATAGACTTTTTCATTATTATGCTACTATTGGTGTTTTTTTCCTGGTGCAAATGATAAATTTATCAACCAGTACCATCTTTTACATAGGTGTGCCAATTGGACTAGATTTGGTCCAATTCAATCCGGTCCAATATGAGCCCATTATAAATGGACCAGGTCCAATCCAATCCGATTGATACTTTGGGCCAGTCAAATTCAACATCTAGACCATCTTATCTGTTCAAATTGATTTTAATTTAGATTGCTTCCAATCCATTGGCACATGTATTTTTATCTTCCACCAATGGATTAGATATTGGTTCAATCCAACCCAATCTAATATAAATCTATTATGAATGGACTAGGTCCAATCAAATCCGATAAATACTTTGAATCATTAAGTTTGGACTAGTCCAATTCAATGTCTTGTTGGTCCATCCAATCCATCCAAATTGATTTTGATTTGGATGGAGTCCAACCTAAAACTAGTTCATTAACAACCCTACTTTTACATGCTCTCAAAACTGAAGCACCATACATATCAACAATTAGATACTACCTAACATTGATTGGAGGGGAATAAAAAAGTACAAGCCTATAGCAGTGGTAGAAAGATTATGATGGTATTGGATGGTTGGACTATGAAAAACCAATGCTTTTTTGGTCCTATTAAAATGACAGTTTTCATGAGTTAAATGGGCTAATCGACTGATTAATTGGAAAAACCATGATCAATGGAGTCTTACAATTGGCATAAATTCTTGTAACATACTTAGGGTTTGTTTGGTTCGCGGGTGGCACTCCCCCAGTTTAAGGAATGGCCATTCTCTCATCCTCCCTTGAGAATGAAATCCCATTCCAACTTAGTCCAATTCCAATTTAGATTCATGTTTGAACCAATAGACTATGGGAATAGACCATGCCGATTTTGATTCCTTGTGATTTTAATTCCAACTTCGATTCAAATTTTGACTACAAACTAAATGAACCCTTAGAATACCTAATTGCTTCCTACTATTAAGTGTGTGTGCGTGCTTTGCACGTGGCAACTCTAGATGATGATAATGATAATAATAATAATAATGTATCCAAAATTTCTATAAACTCAGTATTTTTATTTTTTTTGTTTTTATTATTAATTAGATGTAGATTACAAAATTCAAATTTGATTACATAAACACTTCATCCAAATATGTTATAACTGGATTAAGTTGTGAAGTTCAAGTATCATTGATTAGGCTTACTTGCTTGGCTAGACTCTTCTTTTTGTAATGTTTTATCTTTTTGGTGTATCTTTTTTTTTGTTCATTTATCAAAAGATGTAAAATTTAAATAAAGGGAATTGAATGAGATGAAAAGAAGTAGTTCATTTTACAATTTAAACATCACAATTAAATAGTGACTAAATTCAAAAATGAGTATTTTTGTCAAAAGAAAGTTCCGCAATCTTATCCATATTTTTAATAGTGTAAACATAGAATTATAGATGTGTTCAATTTTTTTATAATTTTTTTTGTATTTATGTATGTAAAAATGATTCTAATATGTCACTCTTACTTTTTGTTTAATATGATAATTATATGATATTGTACATGTGCTTGAATTCTTTTTTGAAAAATTTATGTATTTTTATATTTTATTAACTTTTATTATTTATTTATAACATTAAATGTTAACACATTTAACCCAAAATTTGAACTATTGATATTTGTTAAACAATAAAATAATTCATTTCAAAATTATGTATTTTATTTTTAAAAGAATTATTGTTTATTACACATATTTTTTTAATTTGATTTATAAAATATCATAAATGAGTCTAATTTTTTCTACATTTTTGTAATTTTTTTTATTTATTTTGAATTTAAAAATTTTATTGCCTAACTATGACTTTATAGGTTGATTAATTTGATTTGGATGGTTTAATTGCTTAGCCACCACTTGGATAAATAATGGTTTTATTTTTTAGTCATTTTTAAAATATATGTATTTATATTGTTAAAAATATTGACTTGGATATAATTAGTGGCATTTATTAGTGAATAATAACTTAAGTATAGGATTTAATAAGAGAAAATAAGAGGTAATACTTTAACTACAAGACTTAATAAGAGGATATTAAATGAGGTGAAAAGTAATAATTGAAATTATATTTTCAACCCTTACAATTATAAATTGACTAAATATACAAATATGGGCATTTTAGTAGCCATTAAAACTAACATTAAAGCTATAACAAATGACTTTATATACTTTCTCAAACAATGAAATGAATGGTAATTATAGTCCAAAAAAACTTTCACTTAGCATCAGCACTTTTATAGATAGTGGTGTTGGATCTAGATATTCTAATAATTAATCTCAGTTTGTGAGAGCCAAAGTTCTATTGAACATGCGAGTGACTTTTCAATTAGGGCATTTTCTAGATTGGAGAGTTTGGGCTTCAAAATGACATGTTGAAACACTTTATTGCCTTCATATTTGAGTCCAGATCACCTGCCAATAAAATACATTCCAACACCCTACCAACATGATCTGACACCACACATCTCTCACATAATGGGTCCCAGTCTCATGGTGAAATGTGTGGTATCAAATCTTGTTGGTAGAATGTTGGAACATGTTTTGTTGGTAGGTGATCCCATATTCCTTCAATGACTGCCATATCATTTGTAAACTGGCCAGTCTCATGTTTTGTTGGAACATGTTTTGTTTGCCTATCGAGGTGTTCCTTTTAATAAGTCCTCTTCTTGCAACCAAACCCGTAGTTCCTTTAGCAGTTCCGTGGAATTGATCTTGACCCATAGCTATGGGACTATGAAGGAGGCACCCAACAAACTGCTTTCTAAGACATGTCTGTAATTCTTTCCCAATAAGCGTGCTAGTAGTGGGTCTGCCAATTGATGATTCTGAAAATGTATTGGTTTCAAACTTTGAATAGAACCCAAAATTGTACAACATAATATGGTGCAATGTTCTTAATTTAGTAGGGGTGTTATAAGTTATCCCAAACCCAATCCTTAAGGCTGTGTTTGGTTTGAAGGAAAAAGTAGGGCAAAGAATTAAGGGAAATGTAGGAAAATCTTTGCAAACCTTATATAGATTTCCCCATATTTCCCTTCACTTCTCTACCTTTTCCTTCAAACCAAACATAGCCTAAGGGCTAGATTTCGATGTTGGGGGAAGTTATTTAAGTTATACAAGTCCTTTGCAAATGAACATTCCCTAAAAGGATGATTAATTGATTAGTCTTTTTTTCCTGAGATTCGCATAAAGAGCATTTTGTTTGCTGAACAATGTTACTCTTGTGCAAGTTGCATTTAGGCAGCTTAACAGACCAGAAAAGGTAGAGACAAAAAAATTGTCTTAATGCCTATTTGGAAGGGCTGGATTCAGGCTTCCCAAAGTGGGCCCCATACAAACAGTTTATAAGCTATGTTTGGTGAAAAATCGAGAGAGCCCAAATTGGGTCCACATCAGCCTCTTTGAATAGCTTATTGGGAAACTTCAAAGCAGTTGATCAGCTTAGTTGAATCCTTATTTTAACCCTCTCACTCAGGCCCTTTATACTGGGGATAGGCTTTCCCCAAAGGCATTCACCCTTTATACTGGGGATAGGCTTTCCACAAAGGCATTCAGATGATGGTCAAGTCTAGTATTTGAAAAATCTCCATATCGATTTGCCCAAAATGGTATCATCCTTGGGAAGGGGAATTTCCATGATTTTCTCCATCATTTGCTTTGGGGAGGATAAATAATACCTTGTAATGCCCAATAATTATTTTCAATTACCTCCTCCCCTGTTTGGTCATGGAGAAATGGAAACATCCAGTTGAATGCATATTCAATTTATGTATGTTTCCCATCGATCAAATGGATTGAATTACCCATATTCTCATATGATTTACAAGTATAATCTATTTAAGCCCAAATTAGGGGTGTCAATTGGACTGGATTTGGTCCAATCCGATCCGGCCCCAATGTTAGTCTATCACAAATGGATCAGGTTCAATCCAATCCATTGAATATTTTGGACCATTTGGGATTGGTCCAATTCAATGTGTGGACCATTCAATCTGTTGGAATTTGTTTTAATTTAGATTGATTCTAATCCAAACCTAGTCTATTAACACTTATATTCTTATCTTCTATCAATGGACTAGATGTTGGCTCAATCCAATCCAATATAAATTCATTACGGATGGACCAGGTCAAATCCAATCCAATAAATATTGACCATTAAGTCTGGATTGGTCAAACTCAATATGTCTTGTTGGTCAGTCCTCTCCGTCCAAATTGATTTTGGTTTGGACGGGGTCCAATCCAAAACTGCTCCATTAACACCACTTGCCCAAATAACCCAATAGTCTAAATTCTAAAAGTCCATATTTGTATGCAAGTAATAAGAATGGGGGTTTGGTTTAGGTGCATAAAATGAGACCAGATTAGCTGAACTCAATGCACTATATAACAGGCTGTGGAACCAATAATAATGCCACGCTTCAAACTACATAGCAGTTCAAGTGGGGTAGGGATCTGCTACCAAACACAATGCTTCCAACAATGTTCCAACTAGGGGTGGTCATGACACGTGCTTTTTACAAGTTATTCAAGCTCGACTCGTGAAAAGGTCAATTTGGCTTGGTTTAAACCAGGTTTCGAGCCAAGCTCAAGCCCAATAAAACTCAGCTTGTGAGGCTTGTAAGTCTAATCGAGCTTATATATGAATACATATAAAAATAATATATGTATAAATAAAAATATTATATATATAATATTTTATGTTTTAAATATATAATAATAACTAGTTTTTATAATTTTCAATTTTTTATATGTCAAATAAAAAATATTTTTTTCATATGTACAATTTTTTATTTTTATAAAACGTTTAGCTCACAGTTGAGCTCGAGCCGAGCCAAGCTGAACTTGAACTTACATGCTTTTGACTCAAGCCAAATTCGAGCTCAAGTCTCTAGATCAAATGACAAACCAAGCTCAAATAACCATATATTCAACTTGGCTTGGCTCAAATTCACCCCTAATCCCAACATATCGTTGCATCCACACATTGGGAACATCTCCCTATTAATTCATGGGGAGATGTTCCCAATGTGCGACTGCGATTGATGGTTGGGATAGTATTGGGAGAGATTGTTAGTGTAGCAGATCTATAACTAGCCTGGCCAACGTGGATTAGTATCAATGTTGCATAGTATGATGAAAGGGGAGAAAAGAAAAAACTAATAGCACAAAATCTGGACCATCAACTTTGCTATGGCTATAAGGCAAGAATCCTTTTCTATCTTAATCAGGGGTATCAATGGGCTCTCTCTCTCATGAGACTTGGGATTTAGTTGCATCCATCTCAGATTCACTCTCGCCTTGAGAAAAGGTTTTTAGGCTCAGTTTGGGAAGAGTGTGAATACAAATATGTTCAATGCAAAACTTCATATAGTATTTTTAAATCTTATATTTGTACTGTATATATTTGTATTTGCATTCTTTAAGGCTCTATTTGTTTACATTATCATTTTGTTTTGCTGACAAATGCATGAAATTGCAAATAAGATAGGATACCGAAATAAATCAGAATTGACACCCAAATCACTTTTGCTTCTACACTCCTCTTGAATCAGTGCAGATGAAATTGCTCTGCAACCAAATATGGTTTTTAAAAACGAATCGATGATTGAATCGGTCAGGGGTCCGGTTATCGGTTCGAACGGTCCGACCATTTGACCCGAATGGCCAGCCTGTTCTGACAAAAAAAATTGGAAACAATCAAAACCGTTCGAACAATTAATTAACCGATTCAGCGGTTTACTGACCAAAATCAACGGTTTTGAGAAAAAAAGCAGTTTTGGGGGAAAACGAAATCGGTCAAGTGACCGATTCCCAGTTTTTCTGATTCGACCATCCGGTTTGGTCCGGTTTTGAAAACCATGCAACCAAATCAGGCCTCAATGTCAAATTGATATTTGAGCTGGACCGCTCTTTCATAATTAACCCCAGTCCATTGTCTGCTATTACAAATTTTCGGCCAAAGCCTAACCCATTTATTTTTGAGAATTCAATATTAAGTTTAGGCCCAGATGATGGTTCTTTTACTAGTACAAAGTCTAAGGCCCAGAATGTGCTTTGTTTGTTTCCGCTAAGAAGAGTAATAAGGTGCTCTCGTCAACTTTTAGCTCCATGTATAAATCAGGGCCCAGCAAAAATCAGTATGATCAAATGATCTGATCATGACAATCATGGGTCCAGGACTTTAATGAATGTTGGACACGTATGATAGATTGAGGTGTCTCAAACTAAGGTTTTAAAAGGCTAAAAGTGGAGACGAGGCAGTTGGGTGTGAAAGGGATGAGGTATAAGTAGATCTGGCAAAAAGTTGACCCAATCTGCAAACCCGACTCAATCCAACTTGAAAAAATAGGGTTAGGGTCTCATATTTAGCTAGTTGAATTTGGAAATGATTTTGTCCAAGCCAACCCAAAAAAATAGGGTTTTATATTTGGAATTTTAAGGTTAATTTCTTTAATTTTGGTGTTTTCATGTATTTTTCCTTTATTTTTTAAATTTCAATTATTGTTTTTGAGATGATCCGAATTGATCCATGGGTCAATCCTAACCTGAAAATTTAGGGTTAGGGTCTAATATATGACAACCCAACCCAAAATCAACCTGAAATGTCTTGACCCAAACCGAACCCGACCCACCCAACCCAATTGCCAGGTCTAGGCCAAAGTGTGTTTTGAGGCATAATATTAAAAAAAAAACTTTGTACCTAATATTTACTAGAGAAAATGAATGAAGGAAAATAACTCTTTTTTTTTTTTCATTTTCCAACCCAACCTGAATTTGACTCGATCAAGCGACCAAGCTAGCTAACAATATGTTATTGAAAAAAATATATGTCCAAAGTGCCAAATTTATCATTTTTCTTTTCTTTTTTAATTTTCTGTGAATTGATTATTCTCCTTGTGGTCCAAAGTTATTGAGTTTTTATTATTTTTTTAATTCTTTGCAATTTCATTATTGATAAAAAATGATTCGCAGTTCTATTGGTTCGTTATAGACTTCTGAGTTTTAGCTTACATAGTAGATGTTATTTGGATCAGGTAACTCTTGCGCTTGTTTTCTACGTTTTTAACTCATTTCCAAGATTAACAAAACTTTGATTAATTACTAATTAAAAAGTTATTATTTCTATTAATAATTTAACAATAATTTCTATGGACGATGTTCCCCAAAATATGTCCCTTATTTAAGTCTCACACTTTACATATCACAGGGCCAGACATTTAAAAGCCCAAACCTCTAACAATTCAAGACCTAAGCCTTTGGCAACAAAGACAAAAGACCATCGAGGTCCTTAGGCCTTTGGCCTCACCTCAGTAAGTGTAAAATCAGAGCTTTTTTGGTTTCTTCTTTTTTTTTTTTTCTTGTTTTCATTCATTGAAGATTCAGATATATATACATAGTCATACACAGTAAAACGGAGACTCCTACTCCTAATTCGATCTTAAATCAGCGGAGTCTCCTAATCTCGGAGACTCCCAATTCAATCTTAACACCCCCTTCAAGTTGGAGCATGCAGATTGTGAATGCCCAACTTGCGGAGAAAATACTCAAATTCTCTGCGACCCAGTGCCTTTGTAAAAGTGTCAGCCAGCTGAATGGTAGTCGACACATAAGCAGGATGAATGCAACCATTTTGAATCTCATCACGAACAAAATGGCAATCAACTTCAATATGTTTCGTACGCTCATGAAACACTGGGTTTGCTGCAATATGCAAGGCTGCCTGACTATCACAATATAATCGCATTAGGTTCGAATAAGTCACTCCAAGAGCCAATAACAATCCCTTCAGCCATTTTAACTCACACGTGGCCGTGGCCATAGACCGATACTCTTCTTCTGCTAAAGAACGAGCCACAGTGTGTTGTTTCTTAGTTTTCCAGGAAATCGACGATTTCCCAAGTAGAATAAACCACCCAGATAGGGAACGTCGGGACAAAGGACAGCTCGCCCAGTCTGAATCACACCATGCATATAACTGCAAGTCACAATCTAAACGCAAGAGAATTCATTGACCAGAATTTCCTTTCAAATAGCGCACCACTCGCAATGCAGCCTCCCAATGTCTTTCTTGCGGTTGTTGCATGAATTGGGACAAACATGCACACAATAAGACAACTCAGGACGAGTTGCTGAGAGATAAATAAGCCTGCCCACCAAGCGCCTGTATCGCTTAGGATCAGATAAGAGAGGCCCATCTGTCAAGGCCAGATTGTGATTCTGCTCCATAGGAAAAAGAGTAGGTTTTGCACCAAGTAATCCAACTTCAGTGATAATATCCAAAGCATACTTTCGTTGAGACAGAAAAATTCCTGTTGAGTTTCGGGCAACTTCAATGCCCAAAAAATATTTCAATGGTCCCAAGTCTTTCATATGGAAATAGTCACTCAAATATTTCTTGAAGACTTGAATTGCCATACGATCATTACCTGACATGATAATGTCGTCCACATACACGAGGACACGCACATGTACCCTGTCTCGACGAAAGGTGAATAGGGAGTAATCAGAACCTGATTGCTGAAACCCATATGTAATCAAGACTACGGTTAATTTAGCAAACCGACATCTTGGCGCTTGTTTCAAGCCATACAGAGACTTTCGCAACCGACACACCATACCTGGTTTATCTGACTGAAAACCAGGAGGCATTCTCATGTAGACTTTCTCATGAAGGTCACCGTGCAATAGTGCGTTATGTACGTCCATTTAATGAAACTCCCAATTTCTAATTGCTGCGACTACAAGAAAAGTACAGACAATAACCATTTTTGCAACTAGGGCAAAAGTTTCATTATAATCAATTCTCTCAACCTGCTTGTTCCCAAAAATCACGAGACGGGCTTTGTATCTTTCCACTGTCCCATCAACGTTGTACTTGATTCGATATACCCATTTGCATCCTATGGCTCGTTTTCCGGATGGCAAAGGCTCTATGATCTATGTCTGATTATTCTTAAGTGCCTGTATTTCTTTCTGCATTGCATCCCTCCATTTTTCATCCTTTACGGCCTCAGCAAAAGAAGTAGGTTCAACTCCTGCAGTAATAGCTGCCAAGAAAGCATGATGTCGACAAGAAAAACTGTTACAATTCACATAGTTATCTATGGGATAAGGACTACCTGCAGGATGTGATTGGCCGAGTGAGCTTGCAAAGGGACGCGGAGAGGGACTCAAGCACTGTGTGGTGTGAAGCATATAGTCTCTTAACCTTGTGGACTGCTGTTTCTGTCGATGCCCATGCCCCAAATGAGAATCAGAGTGTTGTTGTTGCTCAACATTGCCACCCCCCTTGACGTCAGGACTGTTTTCGCTTGCATTTTCTGTGATGACGTCAAAAGAATGCATGGGTTCACTAGTATTGGCATTCGAGTCTACGTGGGTTCCTTCTTCTGCGAGTTCACCTCGCTGGTTAGTCTCCATCTCACCATTTGCTAGTCCAGGTGAATAAGTGGATGGTACCAACACCTCATCTGTCCCACTTATTCCACAATCTTGTGCTTTGTTCAGTTGTGCATCCTCTTTGTGTGCATACGGGAATTCATGCTCAAAGAAAGTAACATCTCTGGAAGCAAAGAACATGCCGGACTCTAAATCATACAAGCTTCATCATTTCTTCCTAAAAGGATACCCGACAAAAATACAATGTCTGCTTCGACTGACAAATTTATCCCCTTCATGACCATGATTGTGCGCATATGCTAAGCAACCAAAGACTCGCACATTATCATAAGAAGGAGGTCACCCAAATAACATTTCATAGGGAGTCTTTCCCTTTAACATAATGGACAGTGTTCAATTGATCAAATAACATGCGATCAGGACACATTCCCCCCAAAAATCAATAGGCAAGCTGGCTTGGAAGCGCAAAGCTCGGGCAACATTGAGTGGTATTATACCACTTTGTTGAGAGGTCCTGACACAAGTGGTTTGATGAATAATACCACTTTCAACAAAATAACTAGCCAAGCATACAAACTCAGTCCCATTATCAGTACAGATCACCTTTACAGGTTTGTTAAATTGCCTTTGAACCATAGCAAAAAAATTTCGAAGAACTCGTCCCACTTCCGTCTTATCAACCAGAAGATAAATCCAAACGCCTCTAGAAAAATCGTCTACTATGGTCAAGAAATAATGAGTACCACAAGAAGCTGCAGTTCTATAAGGACCCCACAAATCACAATGAATTAACTCAAAAATATCGGATGCTTTATTATTACTAGAAAGAAACTCTTCTCGACATTGTTTAGCTCAGAAGCATGCATCACAACCCTTAATACTGTCATCATTATTATTCTTAGTACTAATAGAAGGCAGAAACTTAACAATTCTATAAGAATGATGCCCTAACCTTTGATGCCAAATATCGCATGTCCTGCTCTCTGTAGTCTTCATTGCTCTTGTTGATGCAATGCTTCGGAAATAATAGAGTCCCTCTCGCTGCTCACCCGCTCCAATCAGCATCCTCGTAGTGCGGTCCTATATCACACATAATTTATTAGTGAACTGAACAATACAATTTGATTCCTCAATCAATTGCGATATAAAAAGTAAGTTGCAATTCAAATTAGGCACATATAAAACACTAGTCAGTTTCAGATGATCGTCCAGTGCAACTGTGCCTTCTTTCTCTGCTATTGTCGCTTTACCGTCTGGTAGCCCGACAGAGCATGGAATGACATTCTTTATGTCTCTCATCGACTGGAGGCTTCCTGTCATATGATGAGAGGCCCCTGTGTCTATTATCCATTCTGACAATTTTTGCTTACCACTTAGTCGTTGGCTCCCCTCTTTCTATGTGTTCAAAAGGTTGAACAACATGTTCCACTGCTCACTACTCAGTCCATTTAACCCAATATTGGTTGGATCTCCTTGAGATGCATTGCCTTGCATAGAGGCTTTGGTTGTATTGGCCTTAACTTGGCCGCCATGACCTTTTCCTGTTGCCCCTGCTCCTTTTTCTCTGTTTTCAGTCATGCCGACTATTGTGTCTAAAAGCCCACAATCGGCGGCAGAATCGCCACAAAAGACAGAGAACCGATCTCCGAATCTCCTTAATACCTGCCGCAGAACTTCGACTCGTCGGGAACTGTTAAAGATCAGGACGTTCTGATCGAGAATGAACCCCCGAGTTCTCTACTCTTACCTGGTGAGGCAAAAATCCAAACTTTTTGTCCTGCAAAAGCCTTTTTCTCTGTTCGTCAGGAACAGAGAATGAAAACCTTTTTCTCCTGCCACACGAAGAAGACAAACCTTTCTTTGTTCGAGTCAATTTGACAAGGAACATAATCAAACCTTTTTTGTTCGATAAGAAATCGAGAAGACAACCCGGTTTTTTTTTTTTTTTTGAAGAATGAAACCTTTCTTCTTCACGAGAAAGGTAAAATTTCTGAAGCAGACGGAAATAATTTTGCACTCAACACAGGAAGTTTCTCCGGCCGATAATCTACAGAGTCAACTCCCCGTCGGTAACCCAACAATCATAACAGCAGCAACAATTCAGCTCCACGGCGACCTCCTCTTCAATTGTCATGACCACCACTGGTAGTAATTCTAATCTGAGGACCAAAGACGCAGACTCGATGATCTCTTCTCCGATGCCTCAGTTGGTACCAAACCCGTCTTCCGTGTACCACCCAAGTGGGGGGTCGTTTTTGTCTTCCTTGGCAGCCCTCCAATCGTTCAATCAACCCATGAACATCGGTGGAGATTTCGGGGGTTCCAATCTGGCTCTGCTATAGGGATTCAGTCTGCCTTCAGAGAAAAATGCAATTCAACGGATCAACTGCTGCCTTCGGAGGAAAACGCAGTTCAGCGGACCAGACGGAGTGTCGCCGCTGATCACTGGTCCGAAGTGCAGCCGCTATTCACCGAAGGAGACGATGAACAATGATACTTCATAAACCACGGGTGCAGGCGACCTCGATGAAACGAGAAGGAGTGTTGCCGTTGATCACCAAAGGAGTGTCGCCGCTAATCACTGGTCCTTTGCCGGCGCTGAACAATTGTTGCTGCTGCCGCTGATCTCCAGAGTGCCATGGCTCTAATACCATGTAAAACCAGAGCTTTTATGGTTTCTTCTTTTTTTTCTTGTTTTCATTCATTGAAGATTCAGATATATATACACAGCCATACACAGCAAAACGGAGACTCCTACTCCTAATTCGATCCTAACTCAGCGGAGTTTCCTAATCTCGGAGACTCCCAATTCAATCCTAACAATAAGCCCCAAAGGCCCAAATTATTATGATGGGGCACCCAAGGTTCACGATACATCCGTCATGTCGGTAGAGGTGTATTAGTGTGTATCAGTACCTGTTTTTTTTTAGTTTTTTCTTTAAATCTGGTTCAGAGGGATCGATTTAAGGTCCGACCACCTTCTGAACCAGTTGAGACCCCAAAACACCCCCTGTAAGAATGTATCAAAAAGCCCTCGATATGATACGTATCGATACTTTGAACATTGGGGGCACCCATTAAGAGAATTCAGATTTGCTTTTCATAGAACGCATCTCACACCAACCTCACAGCAGAAATGTTATAGGGCTGGCTGCCGGATACGCTAAGGCTGCTTATTCTTTCGTGTTAGTGCCTGCTGTGGGATAGATGGTTCATCCCTTGCTTGGTAGTTCAAGGCGTAGGCGCTCTTGTCTTTCGTGAGTGTGGGCGTGAGGCAGGACTATCTGCTGCAAGTTTGTGTGAGGAGTAGATCCGAACTCACTATTCATCTTAGTCAAGCCACATACAGTTCCAAATCTTATTCAACCCAGAAAAATTAACTTTGTTTTAGGAAAGAGGTGTTCACACAGGCATAAAGAAAATTTAGTCAATTGTGTGGGAATCTTAAACGATGAAGAAAAATGGCTTTCACACGTATGGAAAAACAAAAGCAAGAAGAGAAAGAAAATTGAGTATCTCTCATTGAAAATTTTGGAATCTTTAATCTTCAATACGGACTTGACCCAAACCTAGAAACAGAGAATCAACCAAACTTCTAAAACTTAGGGGAAGCCCTTTCTCAGATTCCAAAAGTACCATAACTCATTTCTAGTTTCATCTTTAAGCTTCGCCATTGTCCTTGTCTTTCAAAAGAAAGTGAGGAAATATAAAGAGATTTTGTGGGTGAGAATTAGAAACAGATAGGTGAGAATCTTCACCAATTCTCAGGTCATCCAGTCCGGTTTTCAAAAACATGATTTACACATTGTGAGAAAGGTATCTTTGCAATATGATTTATATTGGTTTCAGTCTTAAGCATCCCTTTGGGAGTGCTTATTGGATATATGAGTTTTTGGGTTTGAATATCTGAAAATTTTGTGACCAATCAATCCGTATCATAAAACATTATAATGGACCTCACAGTCCCATCCCACCATATATTGGGAACATTCCATCTTTTGTGTTCTTATTCATGGGGAGATGTTCCCAGTACATGATGGGATGGGGCTGTGAGGTCCATGCGAGGTGCGCTCTGTGAAGAATATATCCCGATTCATTTTAAAAATAATGAAATAGACTAAAACAGGCCAAAATAATGCAATAAGCACTTTTCAAAATGCATATAAACACTCCCTAACGGAGGCTTAATCGGTTTAGAACAACCAAACCCGGTCCTGGCCCATTCTATATGATTGGGTCGGTCGGTTTATGCCTCACCTCACGATCCAATTAATAAAGAGGTAGTAACAGTGGCATTGCTGTAATTTGGTCCAAGACCATTGGCAATTTAAAAACAGGATCCTATAAATAAACGACTGTCAAGAGACCGATGAAATTGGACTTTGTTGTCTCTTGCGGGGGGAGAGGGAGAGGGAGAGGGAGAGAGGGGACTCTGAGAGGGGGAAAACTGAAGGCAGACGCCAAGGCATCGGCTTCCACTGAAACCCTAAACCTAGAGGGTGAAGATGATGATGAGAGACGGAGATAACGAAACCCTAGGTAGGATGAACATGATGTCAGTAATGCCGTTGCAACTGAATCGAGCGGCGATCTCCGGCGAGGTTTCGACGCCGAGCATGCCTATGAAGGAGGACCGAATTCCCCAATGGGGCCATCAAGAAACCAGAGATTTCATTGCAATTCGCGCTGAGTTGGAGAGGGATTTCACGGTTGCTAAGCGGAATAAGACGCTCTGGGAGATTGTCGCGGCGAAGATGAAGGAGAGAGGATATAGAAGGACCCCTGATCAGTGCAAATGCAAATGGAAGAACCTCGTTAATCGCTATAAGGTCTGTATTCTATGCATTAAATTTCATTTGAAGAGCATAAATTGCAACGGAAATAGTTTCGCAGATCTTTTAAATGGCTCTTCTTTTTTGTTTGAATCTCGATTTCCATGCTTCTTCTTTGAATCAAATAAGACAAATAAAAGAGAACCTGATCAAATTTGGATTTTAGTACATTATTGTAGCTTTGAAAATCTTCGGGATTTAGACTTGATATTTGAATAGATGACTTTTTACATTAGAGAATGGTTGACAAGAGAAAGTTAAGATTCTTTTTCAGCAATTCGGTGGGTAAAATAACTGGATTTTTTTTTTTAATTTCTCTTGTAAGTTTTCTAACTTGTCCAGATTTCAGACCCCAATTATTTGATTTAATTAGTTAATTTGATTTATTTACAAACAGGGTAAAGAAACATCAGATCCAGAGAACGGCCGGCAATGCCCCTTCTTTGAGGAGATACACGCAGTTTTTATAGAACGAGCAAAGAACTTGCAGCGCTTACTCCATGAATCTGAGGCTGTGTCTGCTAGGCAAGCAAAGAAGAAGACAAAGAGATTGAGTGGTGATCAATCCTCCGATGGTTTCTCAGAGGACGACGACTCGGATGAAGATCACAGCGAAGAGGAGCGGCCTTCAAGGAGCAACCGGAAGAGAAAATCCGATAGGCGGACGACTACGTTGGACAAATCATTACCAGGGTCAAATTCTAACACTGGTAGCATTCAAGAGATGCTTAAAGAATTCTTTCAGCAGCAGCAGAGGATGGATATGCAATGGAGGGAGATGGTGGAGAGGCGGGCACAAGAGAGACAGATGTTGGAGCAGGAATGGCGGCAGTCGATGGCGAAGCTGGAGAGGGAGAGAATGCTTCTGGAACAGGCATGGAGGGAGAGAGAAGAGCAGAGGAGGATGAGAGAAGAGAGCCGCGCCGAGAAGCGGGATGCCCTATTAACAACTCTGCTGAATAAACTCCTACATGAAAATCATCATCATCGATAGAGACAATAAATTGATTTTAATTAAGTATCAAATGGAGCATTCTCCAGGTTCTAACTGAAAGCAGATGAGAAAAATTTGCTTATCTTCTGGGGAGACTGTAAAGAAGTGAAAAAGAATAAAAGAAAATTTATACAGCAAAGATATAAGTTGTTGTAATTGGGTTTATACACAGGAAGAAGAGAAACAAAAAAAAAAGCATTATAATTTGATTGAGAGTTCTGAACTTTTTTTTTCTGTAAGTGAGATCGAATTGTGTGTGAGCATTGTGAGGGATGGATGTTTGTTTATTTGTTTGTTAAGGAAGGCTTGTGATCATAGACAGTTGAGAAGTTTTTGAGGGATTCTAGTGAGGATTGAGACCCTGGCCCAAATTATTCCGACTCACTCAAGGACAAAAAAAAATAGAGGGCCCATTGCTTCAGACTGAAAGCAGAGGGAGAGAATGCTTCTGGAACAGGCATGGAGGGAGAGAGAAGAGCAGAGGAGGATGAGAGAAGAGAGCCGAGCCGAGAAGCGGGATGCCCTATTAACAACTCTGCAGAATAAACTCCTACATGAAAATCATCATCATCGATAGAGGACAAATAAATTGATTTTAATTAAGTATCAAATGGAGCATTCTCCAGGTTCTAACTGAAAGCAGATGAGAAAAATTTGCTTATCTTCTGGGGAGACTGTAAAGAAGTGAAAAAGAATAAAAGAAAATTTATACAGCAAAGATATAAGTTGTTGTAATTGGGTTTATACACGGGAAGAAGAGAAACAAAAAAAAAAGCATTATAATTTGATTGAGAGTTCTGAACTTTTTTTTTCTGTAAGTGAGATCGAATTGTGTGTGAGCATTGTGAGGGATGGATGTTTGTTTATTTGTTTGTTAAGGAAGGCTTGTGATCATAGACAGTTGAGAAGTTTTTGAGGGATTCTAGTGAGGATTGAGACCCTGGCCCAAATTATTCCGACACACTCAAGGACAAAAAAAAAAAAAATAGAGGGCCCATTGCTTCAGACTTGTTGATGATCAATTGAGTAATGGACGAATTGGTGGTGTCTGTGATGATGCGCAATTTGTGATGATGTGCAATCTAGTAGTCCTTGGTAGAAGCAAAGCAAAAGGATGTACATAGGAATCTGATGATGCGCAATCTGGTCGGTCTTAGCTGTCAACGACTTTGCCTCTGAACTGAGTAGCAGGGAACCTGAAACGGAGGAGATGAGGAAGCTCTAGGGGAACCCGGTGTAAAGGCTCCGAAGCTCAAGTTAGAATCCTTCGAAGGCAAGATAAAACCAGATAGCACAAAGTTTACATACCTCCTCTTTAGGGGGGTGGAGAGCCTTTTATAACCACCTCGCGCACTCACTCCTAGACTTCTGTCAGGTCGAGAATGATTACTTCCGTGCTTCTGCCAGTTCGGGCGTCATTGCCTCTGTTGGGGTAGAACCGTCATTGCTCTTTTTGTCGGAGCCGTCTCTGTAACTGGAGATGGCGGTGGCAGGTGACGATGGCAGGTGGCCGTTGAAGTGCGGCCGTCAAGTGTCAGATCCCAAGTCAGTCAGGTGCGCCGCCCCTGGATACGGACTCCTTCGGTGTCAGGTACAGTGTGGTTTGTTCAGTTCAATGCTCTGGAGGCGAAGTGCTTGGAGCGGTGTGCGAGGCGAAGTTTTAAGTTCGAATAGGGGGGGTGTCCCGAACTGCCATGAGACGGGCCAGTTCGGGTCACTACTTTGTGTGGCTCGGGGCCAAAGGGAGAGTTCGGGCTCCTCGTAGGGAGTTCGGGCTCTTAGTAGGGAGTTCGAGCTCTTAGTAGGGAGGTCGGGCTCCATTTAGGGAGTTCGAGCTCTTAGTAGGGAGGTCGGGCTCCTTTTAGGGAGTTCGGGCCCCTTGTAGGGAGTTCGGGCTCCTCTTAGGGAGTTGGTCTCCTTGAGGGGAGTTCGGTCTCCTCGAGGGGAGTTCGGACTACTGGTCTCTTCCCTTTGGTGTTTGCACCCTAGGCATGCTGCTTTAAGTGCCGAGCTACTTGTTCTTTGCCACGTGGCGTGATTGCGAAATCGAGCCAAATCTTCCTTCATCAATTGCCCCCCCCCACTCCTTGTGCTAAGGGTCTTGCCCTGGCGCGGGGAGTTCGTAAGGTGCCAGGTAGATTTTCCCTGCACTTTGAATCTTGGTTCTGACGGCGCAAGGTGCGTTGTCAGGGTTCCTTGGGTTTCTTCGAGCGTCCAAAAAGCGGGAAGCGCGCCGGCCTGCCTAAACGCTGATAGATGTGGCGGCGCGCGCTTTATTTCGAAATTTAAAAAAAGCGCACCACTTGGGAGGCGCGATAGCGGGCATCTTTTCAAATTTGAAAAAGACATGCCGCTGCCGCTTTTATTGAGGAGACGTGCACTGGCATTCCGTCAGTTTCGAAAAGATGTGCGCCGGCACTCTGTCAGTTTCAGAAAGACGTGCGCCAATCACGTCTCAGTCTCAGGGGACGTGCGGTCAGTGCGGTTGTAGGCCGTCGGATTGGCTTTGATCCAAGCCGTCGCTTTTCGGTCACTATGAGTATAAATAGCGGGAGGGACCCCAGTTGTTGTCACTTCTGTATTTCTCTCGAGCTCGCGTTCAAGTTTCAGCTCGCATCCAGTTCGCGTCCAGGTTTTTTCAGTTCGCACTCAAGGTCTTCCGCTCGTCCGAGCTCCTGTGGTCTACAACCTTTTTCCGGGTGAGTACTTTCCTGGATCCCATCTCACTCCCCGATGTCTAGCTTGGATGGCTCAGATAGTCCTTTCAGCAGGGGTCGGATGTTAGAGCTCGAGGTAGAGTTCGAGGAAGAGTTCGAGCTCGTAGGCCGAGGCGCTTCGAGTAGTTTGGCATCCACCTCTCGTCGGGGTCGGATGTTAGACAAGTTTGGTCCTTCGACCATGACGCCTGAGGAGCTCCAATCCCTCATTACCTACTATAACTTTCTCGGGGAGTACGCTTATTTCATACCTTCAGGTAGCTTTCCTTGGGAACACGGTCGTGATGAGATCGTGATATTCCGGGAGCAGCTCGCCGCGGGGCTGCGATTGCCTTTCCATCCCCTCCTTGTCGAAGTTTTGAACCACTTCGGCATGACGATCGGCCAGCTTCACCCGAACTCCATTCGAAATTTGGTGGGGACAATCTCCTTATTTTGTGAAGAGAGCTTTCCGTTGGACTTGGAGATTTTTTCTTCAATCTTGATGCTTAAGAAGCAAGCGGGTCCCCTCCTCGGGTGTAGGCGGGCATACTACTTGTCTCCTCGCCCGGGCTTTAAGCTTTTACATGAGCTCCCCAACAAAGTCCCAGCATGGAAGCGGGACAATTTCAGGGTGCGAAGTGTGCTGGAGTGGCCGTTTTAGACCGGGTGGGGGATGGCCGCTCCTGACTCCGGGGTCACGCTTGACAAAGAGACGGCGAAGGGCCTCCGGCAATGGGCGCGGCTTAGGCTGAAGTGTCAATAGTATCTAACGGAGGCCAAGCTCATTGCGGCCAGCCTGAGTTCGGGTAGGTTCTTCACTTAGAGATTTTGTCTTACTGTCTTTCTTGCTTTTTACTGACGGTGAACTTCTTTTCGCAGGTGTGATGGATTCTCGAGGGACCCGGGGTGGGCACTTGTTCCAAGGCATGAAGAGGAGAAAGCGGGTTGCCAAGCGAACTCACACCGAGATGCCCCGGGATGCGGAGCCCGAGGTGCTGGACTATCAGCCAGAAGATTTGCCCAGGGAGCCCGAGATGGTTCCTCCAATGCAGGAGCCGGCAGGGGGCCCTTATGCTGAGACTACCTACATAGGGGCTCCTACATACTCCGGTGCTCCTGCTTACTCCGGGTCTGCTCATACGTGAGCTGGGCCCTCGGGCTCGGGGGCCCCGAGGGATTTCAGGGGTGTGCTATCGCCGACCCATGCTCTTCAAAAGAGTAAGGAGACTATTTTCCCCAAGGAGGTCGCGGCGTGGATTGATCTCCCTCTGCATCAAGTGGCCTGTCGTGCCGTTACCCATGCCATGGTGGTAAGTGTTCTCCCTTTTTTAGAGCTCTTTGGCTTTCGTTTTGTTGGTTCTTTTGATCACTCGGTTCCTTTTGGTAGGTGAATTCTTCTATTCACGCCTTGGCGGCTCAAGTGGAGAGGAGCTCGAGGCAGGCGCGAGCTGTCGAAGAGGCTCGTCGTGCTACCGAGGAGGCTGCTCGTGCTGCCGAAGAGACTGCTCGTTTTTCATGGATCAAGCAAGCGAGGTCTCAGAGAGATGCCGAGGCCATGGGAGTGGTGGTGAAGCACATGGCGGACTTGAGGCTGGATCTGCAGCATCAGGTTGAGTACCTTCAGGAGGACATCAGGGAGAGGACGCAGATCTTTTCTCAAGGTATCGAAGATGCCAAGAAGAAGGCTGTCGATGAGTATATTGCTTCGCCGGGCTTTGATGATCTGATGGTGGATTCATACAGGAGGGGTTTTAAACTAAGCCGATGGATGATCCGGAATACATACCCCGAGCTCGATATTAGTGCCATATCCACTTCGCGCATAACTCAGGAGATGGCCAATGCTGCTGACGGTGAGCCAGACTCCGATGGTGAGGTGGGGCCTTCGGGTATTGTTGAAGTGCCTTCTGATAATGAAGAAATAGCTTCGGGCTTGTAATTTTTTTTTATGTACTACCTTACTTTTGAAATGGAATGACTTTTGGTTAACTGCTGGTTGTTCTTTCTCCCGAAGTGAGCATATTTGCAGAACTAATCAAACGTCCGATCTATTTCCTGTCCGGGCTACCGCACTCGCGCGGCCTATTTTGGTGGTGATTTTATCCACTTTGCTTGGCGGTCTATAGGTAGTATCGCCTTAGGTTGACGATGTTCCATGCTCTGGGTACTTGTTTTCCCTCTAAGGTTTCGAGCTCGTATGCCCCCCGAGTGCTTTCTTTACTCTGTAGGGTCCTTCCCAATTTGGTCCGAGTTTTCCCACGCCGGGTTCGGGTACCATGATCTTACGGAGAACCAGGTCGTTGACGCGGAAGCTCCTCTTCTTTACTCTGGTGTTATAGTACCGAGCTACCTTTTGCTGGTAGGCCGCAGTTCGGATGTGCACGAGGTCTCTTACCTCGTCTAGTAGGTCGAGGTTGGTGCGTAACTCGTCTCCGTTTGTCTGCTTGTCGTATGCTTCTAGTCGTAGCGTAGGTACTTCGATTTCCGCCGGGATTACCGCTTTGGTGCCGTTGGTGAGGTTAAAGGGGGTCTCTCCCGTAGCGGTTTTTTCCGTGGTTCGGTGAGCCCACAGGACACTTGGTAGCTCGTCCGCTCACAACCCTTTAGCTCGGCCTAGTCGTGCTTTCAGTCCGTGGAGGATGGCTCTGTTCATTACTTCTGTCTGACCGTTTGCCTGCGGGTGTGCAACCGACGTGAAGTTCTGACGAATTCCCATACTTTGACACCATTCTTGGAACTTGATATCCTCAAACTGTTTGCCGTTGTCGGAGATCAGTACCCGAGGTAGCCCGAAGCGACATACTATGTTCTTCCAAAAGAAGTTTTGTATGTTTCGGGCTGTAACTGTTGCCAGAGGTTCAGCTTCTATCCACTTTGTGAAGTAATCTACTGCCACCACTAGGAACTTTCTCCCACCTGTTGCTGGCGGGAATGGCCCCAGAAGGTCGATGCCCCATTGTGCAAAGGGCCATGGACTGGTGAGGTACTTGAGGTTGGCAACTGGCTGATGGTGGATATTGGCAAGCTTCTGACACCTGTCGCATTTTTTGACGAGCTCGACGGCTTCTGCCTTCATCGTTGGCCAGTAGTATCCTTGTCGAAGTGCCTTTTTAGCGAGGGCTCTGCCCCCCAGGTGTCCGCCGCACAAGCCTTCATGAGTGTCGCGGAGTACGAGCTCGGCTTCGGCAGGTCGCAAGCAACGCAGGTAGGGGAGCGTGTAGGATCGTCGGTACAACCGTTCGTCTATTATGACGTATTTGGCTGCTTGGCACTGCACCATCTATCAGGAAGCTCGCGAGTGGGTCGATCCAGCTCGGCTCTGCTTCAAAGACGGGAGCGACCTCTTCTGCCCCATCGAGAATGCTGGGCTGAGGTAAGTCCTCTATGTACACAGTTCTCTTGGTGTTGTGACTCGTGCTGGCTAACTGGGACAGGGCATCGGCCTCAGTGTTCTCTGACCTCAGGATTTGCCTGATGAAGTGTGACTGGAAGTTGAGCAGAACCTCCTTTACTTTTGCCAAGTATGCAATCATAGTGAGCTTGCGTGCTTCGTACTCGCCTATAACTTGGTTGACCACGAGCTGGGAATCATTGCAGATAACTACGTGCTTTGCTCCGACCTTGTGTGCTAGGTTCAGCCCGGCTATCAGTGCCTCGTACTCCACCTCGTTGTTGGATGCTGCGAACTCAAAGCGTAGTGCGTATTCCAATTTTGTTCCGCTCGGCTGCGTAGCATTATTCCAGCCCCGCTGCCCTGCTGGTTCGAGGAGCCATCTAAGTGAAGGATCCAGGGCTCCTCATCCCAGTTCGTGTTTGGCCTAACCAGGAGAGATGCTACACTGGCTGCTACTTCACGGAGTTTAGACTCTATTGGCTTGGGAGCTCTGAGCTTGCCCGAACTAGGGATCTCGGGCTCGACCGACTCAGGGGCTTCGAGGCTAAACGTGCACTCGGCGATAAAATCTACCAAGGCTTGGGCCTTAATAGTAGTTCTTGGCTTGTACTGGAGGTCATACTCGCTGAGTTCGATGGCCCATTTCGTCAGTCGACTGGAACCCTCGGGTTTGAGTAAAACTTGCCTCAGAGGTTTGTCAGTCAGGACGATGACGGTGTGAGCCTGGAAGTACGGGCGGAGTTTCCGAGCTGCTATCACCAGTGCGTATGCTAGTTTTTCTATCTGCGGGTATCTTGTCTCTGCTCCCTACAAAATTTTACTAACATAGTAGATGGGTCGCTAGACCCGGTCTGCTTCTTTTATTAGTACCGAACTGACCACCTCGTCGCTTGCCGAGAGGTATAGTTCTAAGACTTCGCCCTCCTCGGGCCGGGCTAAGGTTGGCACACTAGTGAGGTAACTTTTTAGCTTGTCAAACGCGAGCTGACAGCCTTGGGTCCATTCGAACCCTTTGCCTTTGATTACTTTGAAGAAAGGTAGGCAGCGGTCTGTTGATTTGGACATGAAGCGGCTTAGAGCGGCTATGCGGCCGTTTAGCCTCTGAACTTCTTTTACTTTCCGAGGGGGTCTCATATCTAGGATGGCTTTTATCTTGTCCGGGTTGGCCTCAATACCGCGCCGGTTGACAATGTACCCTAGGAATTTGCCCGAGGTGACGCCGAAGACACATTTGTTAGGGTTCAAGTTCATGCTAAATTGACGCAGGATTTGGAAGATAGAATCTAAGTCTTGTATTAATTCCTGTGAAAACTGTGTCTTGATGACCATGTCGTCTACATAACATTCTATCTTCGTGCCAATCAAGGGCCGAAATAGCCTATTTACAAGTCTTTGGAAGGTCGCCCCGACATTTTTTAATCCGAAGGGCATGACCTTGTAGCAGTACAGGCCGAACTCGGTTGTAGCCCGAGTAGGCATCCAGGAAGCTTAGCAACTCATGTCCCGAGGTCGCGTCCACTAGGCGGTCAATTTTGGGGAGGGGGAAGCAATCTTTTGGGCATGCTCGGTTTAGGTCGGTGTAGTCGACACACATGCGCCACTTGCCGTTCACCTTTTTTACCAGCACTGGGTTGGCCACCCAGCTCGGGTAATGGACTTCCCTTATGAAGTCTGCTGCGAGGAGCTTCTCGACCTCCTCGTTGACCGCCCTCCAGCGCCCTGGGGCTAAGTTGCGTTTCTTCTGTCTAACGGGTCTGACTACAAGGTCAATATTAAGTTTGTGAGTTATCAGGCTAGGGCTAATACCGGGCATGTCGGCCACGGACCAGGCAAAAACATCTAAATTTTGAAGTAAAAAAACTCACTGGTTTGGTTCGTAAGGGTTCCTCAACGGAAGCACCGATCTGTAGTGTGCGAGCTAGGTCCGTAGCCGAAGTTGGGACTACGACCGTTTCCTCTGTGGGCGAAGCTCGTTCCTCGCCTTGCTCCGCAGGCCGCTCCAGTTCAAGGTCGTCGGCCACCTTGGTTTTTCCCTTCAGGGCGGCAACATAACACTTACGGGACTCGAGCTGGTTGCCCCGCACTACTCCCACACCGAAGTCCGTAGGGAACTTCATGGCCAAATAGTAGGTGGAGACCACCGCCCGTAGGATATGCGTGATTGGCCGCCCTATTATGGCATTGTATGGGGAGGGGGTCGCGACCACTAGGAAATCATGGTTGAGTCTGACCGCACAAGGCCATGTGCTGACTTCCACAGGTACTGTTATTTTTTCGAGGGGCCTGACTTCCTCTCCACTGAAACCCACCAGAGGAGTTTTCACAGGCTTCAGCTCGCTCCTCTGTAACTGTAGCTGGTCAAATGCTGATTTGAAGAGGATGTCCGCTGAGTTGCCCGAATCTACGAGTACGCGTCTGACCTCGAAGTCGCTGATCCTTAGTTTAATGACAAGCGCATCATCGTGGGGGTAGTGGACTCCTCGCACGTCGTCTTCCGTGAAGAAGATTGGTTCTTCGGTCTTTGGCCTTTTTGGGGGGTTCCGTTCCTCGAGGGCCACTTCGCGAACTAAAGTCCGGGCTGCTGCTGAGGTACACCCTGCTACCACCAAACCTCCCACAATTACATGGATGGTTCCCCGAACTGGCCTCTCTTCCCGAGGCTGTCGCTGCAACGGTTCGGCAGGTCTGTTGCTAGATTCGGGGGCATCCTTTTCGTGCTCCCCTTGCCGATCTGCCTTATTGTTATTATTGTTATGTTGTACAAAATTTCTTAAGTATCCACGACGGATGAGTCCCTCTATCTCGTCCCGGAGATTATTACACTGCTCGGTACTATGACCATGGTCTCTATGGAAACCACAATACAAATTCTTATTTCTCTCTTTCGGATTTCCCTTTAGGCGAGGTGGCCACTTCACGTATAGGGCGTCCTTGATCGTCATTAAGATCTCGGTCCGCCTCGTTTTTAGCGGCGTGTAATCCGTCCAAACTGCTAGGGGAGATCGAAACGAATGGTTCGGCTTCTGCTCCCGGGCTGGGTTTTTCCTGTCGACTGGGTTGGAGGGCTCGCCTTCCCTCTTTCTTTTCTCGTTCCCACCTTCGGTTCATTGGTTGATTTCTTCCTCTGTCCTCATGAACTTGTCCACGAGCTTGAAGAATTCAGCCACGGTTGTAGGTTGGTTAGCTACCATGTGCCATTTGAACTCTTTGTGCGTTACTCCTCTTTTGGCCGCCGCGAGTTGCACCGCGGGGTCTAACCGCGGTATCTGCAAGCATGCTTCATTGAATCGCTTGATGTAGCCCCGGATGGATTCTCCTTCCCTCTGGACTACTCTGAAGATGCTTTCCTCTGTTCTGGGGCACCGTTTGCTGGTGACAAAGTGTGCATTGAAGACCTGCACGAACTGGGCCCAACACTTTATCGACCCGGGGACCAGGTTCCTGTACCAAGTGCGGGCTACCCCCCTGAAGGTGGTGGTGAAGGCCACGCACATGCACGATTCGTTGGCCCTGGCGAGGTGCATTTGGGACTGGAAAGCATCCACATGGTCGTTGGGGTCGAAGGACCCGTCATACTTGTCCAAAGGTGGGAGCTTGAAATCTCTAGGCAAGGGGACCGCCAGGAGTTCTGATGCGAGGGGGGAAGGAACTGAGAGAATCGGGGCAGCTCCTACCTCGTCCGAGCTCGTCTCTTCTTTGACTCTGAGCTCTGACAAGACACGGGTGGCAGTTCGGCGACTTCGCTGGCACCTTCGTTGTTGAGTGGGCCTGGTACTGGCGCTGCTGGCCTCCGTGTTGCCGAGGTCGATGGGCTCGGAATGCTAGTAGTCTGCTGCCAGGGCGCCGAATCGGTTTTCCGTGAGCGGAAACTCGGGCTTGGAGCGTCGAGGTGCCGATCTTGCAAGCGAGGTTCCCGACCCGCCTACGAGCTGCGAGGCGGGGATGATTTTTCTCTCTCTTCGGCCTGGGGACGAGGCCTGGCTGTTAGGGGGGTTCTGGGGCCGGGAGGCATTTCCTTGGTGGGGGCGTCCATCTTGCGGGGAGGCCTTAACTGGCCTCGGAGCAGGGTGCCGAGGTGGAAGTAGTGGTTGGTTCAGCAGTAGTTGGGGGAACTGCTGTTGATAGTGATACTGGGAGATGTTGTGCAGTACTTGGTGTTGATGAAGCTGGTGTTGCTGGAACTGTTGCATTTGGGCTTGCATTGCCCGCACGCATTGCATCAGGTCGTCCAACTGGTTTTGGCTGGCTGCCAGGGGGACGACAGTTGGTTCAGTAAAGGTTGTCTCAATAGGGGGAGGAAAGGGGATGCTCGTGGCAGGAAGGTTTACGGGTGCCACTGCTTGTGGTGCATTCAAGCTGGGGATCCCATCCACCGAAAGGGGGATGGTGAACTGTCCAACGCACACCACGGGGACTTGAAGTTGTTCCCCAGTGGTGTTTGTCCCCGTGCCACGTCCGGCGTTGTTGGAAGAAGCCATGAGTGTTGGGTTTTTTTGAAGAAAAGAGGTTATGAGAGTTTGGAGGGAGGCTTTTTGAAGCATTCCCACAGACGACGCCTCTGAACTGAGTAGCAGGGAACCTGAAACGGAGGAGATGAGGAAGCTCCGGGGGAACCCGGTGTAAAGGCTCCGAAGCTCAAGTTAGAATCCTTCGAAGGCAAGATAAAACCAGATAGCGCAAAGTTTGCATACCTCCTCTTTAGGGGGTGGAGAGCCTTTTATAACCACCTCGCGCACTCACTCCTAGACTTCTGTCATGTCAGGAATGATTACTTCCGTGCTTCTGCCAGTTCGGGCGTCATTGCCTCTACTGGGGCAAAACCATCACTGCTCTTTTTGTCGGAGCCGTCTCTGTAACTAGAGATGGCGGTGGCAGGTGACGGTGGCAGGTGGCCGTTGAAGTGCGGCCGTCAAGCGTCAGATCCCAAGTCAGTCAGGTGCGCCGCCCCTGGATACGGACTCCTTCGGTGTCAGGTACGGTGTGGTTTGTCCAGTTCAATGCTCTGGAGGCGAAGTGCTTGGACAGGTGTGCGAGGCGAAGTCTTGAGTTCGGATAGGGGGGTGTCCCGAACTGCCATGAGATGGGCCAGTTCGGGTCACTACTTTGTGTGGCTCGGGGCCAAAGGGAGAGTTCGGGCTCCTCGTAGGGAGTTCGGCTCTTAGTAGGGAGTTCAAGCTCTTAGTAGGGAAGTCGGGCTCCTTTTAGGGAGTTCGAGCTCTTAGTAGGGAGTTCGGGCTCCTTTTAGGGAGTTCGGGCCCCTTGTAGGGAGTTCGGGCTCCTCTTAGGGAGTTGGTCTCCTCGAGGGGAGTTCGGTCTCCTCGAGGGGAGTTCAGACTACTGGTCTCTTCCCTTTGGTGTTTGCACCCTGGGTATGCTGTTTTAAGTGTCGAGCTACTTATTTTTTGCCACGTGGCGTGATTGCAAGGTCGAGTCAAATCTTCCTTCATCAGAATCTGTTTGGATTGTAAGTTGATTCCAAAGTTCTGTATGCTTAATCTGATGTAGGTCTCATTTCAACCATACACTAGAATCAAATCAAAATCTGGGTTCCAAACTTCTTATTTCAACTATATACTATAAACTTCTTCTTCTATAAAAGGCAGCCCCGCCAATGCGGGTCACGTATACAACCTTACCCCTGCAATTGAGCACACCCAACTCTGTTTCCAAAAACTCTTTATCTATCAAAAGGAAAAGGTAAAGGCTAGAATTTGTGAATTTTATGACATGAGAATGACCTCTGACCACACAATCACCCTTGTATTGGTATGCGTTCCTCGTTATTGATATCATATTGGCGCCCCACAAGTGCCCCACTGCACCTCCCAGGAGATGTTTCCAAATGCCCGCTGGGATGTGCATGTGGGGCGCCCTCTGTTGGGTGCCAATGTGATCTCCTCGTTATGTCATTAGGTTTTACACAGTTTGTGGTTGAGTTTAGGGGCTTGTTTGTTTGCATTGAAATTTGACATCTGAATGACTTAAAAACTATAATAATTACATTTAGAGATGCATTTGAATTATGAATTTTTCTTGGTTTTAAAGTTTGACATGGTATTTTGAAATTTGAATGCTCTATTTTGAACAAAGGCAGTTAAGCATTTTAACGCTAGATATGAAAAAGTTTGTTACTTTGTTTAACTATTTAACGAAGCCCCATTAGCTATCTTCTGCATGTCACAAGGGTACCCATTTCCTGTGACCCACATGGACTATAGCTTTCAAATTACAATAACCTTTTATTTTAAATTTTTAATAATTAAAAACAACAACAATAATAATAATAAAGAGCAACAAAAACAACAACAATAATAGTTTTGTCTAATTTAATTTAATAATGGATTATAAAATTAATTATTTTAATAATTAAAACAATTTTAATATTTCAAATAGTTATTTTTAATAATTAAAATAGCCTTTTTAATCATTAATTATTATTTAAATAATTAAACAAATTAAAAATTATTAAAGTATATTAATATTTAATAACAAAAATAATAATTACATAATTATTTAATTAATATATTAAAACTCTTAATTATTTTAATAATTAAGATGATTATATTAATGATTAATTCTTAATTAATTAAACATACCTATAAATATTAACAATAAATAATTAGTAAACATTATAAATTAAAATAATTATTTTATATTGGTGATTATTTATTATTTATATTATAAATTATTGAATAATTATTATTTACTTATTTAATTTTTATTACATAAAATAGAATATTATGTACTAAATATTTATTAATAACTAATTACTCATTTTAATTAATAATGATTAATTGGTTCAGTAATTGGCAATTAATTCATTAATAATTATGCAATTAGTTTATAAATAGTTATTCTAATTGATTAATAAGAAATAACTATCATTAATTATTAATAATTAATAATAATAATTTTCATTAATTATTAATAATGAACATAGTTACAAGTTATGTACCTATTAGAATCATTGTTTATAATTAAGGTTTTTTATCAATTATAATAATGATGAAGGTTTTTTATTAATAATAAAGGTTTATTGTTGTTGTTGTTATTGTTATTATTATTATTACTATTACTATTATTATTATTATTATTATTATTATTATTAAAGGTTTTTTATTATACAGAAACACATAATATGCATGTTTGTGCATTGGGTGTATCAATACTTTAAACACTGAATTTCCCATTATCAAACATATGATTTTGCCATCAACCAAAATCAAACTTCACCATCTCAGCTATTTATTTATTTTTTTTTGGAGAATGATGGTTCAGCCCAGGGTAAGAATTTGTAGGCTCAAAGTACATTTGGGGTAGGTGCCAGCTTGGAATTGATGCCAATACACAGGCAGGTATGAGTGCATAGAGTGTGGGTTTTTGACCTTTTAAATGTTTATAGCTCTGCAGTGGAAATCAGAAATCTGCATTTGGCCTATCTGTACTTCTCCGTTTATTTTTTGCTTTAAAAGCTCAGCTTTAACACCGTCAGGGGTTAGAAATTATATAGTACACGGGGCAACGTTGTAAAAAATATATAGTACATGGTGATGATCAATAACCATTGGCTTTAGGATATGACATTCTAGACTTTATTCCTAATTTAGCCTGCAAATATTAGCTCTCCTCTAAGATTACATCAGAGAACTATTTGAGCCCAAAAAACCGGTTTCTGTAATCTTAATTAGGCCAGATATAAACAAGGTTTAGCAATGGACCGGCATCTTCCATCATGAACTAGTCTTTAGTAGGCATTGGTAGGAGTGGCAATTGGGCGGGTTGGGTTGGGTTTGGTTTGGGTTGAGTTTCAACCCAATCCATCTAACCCGCCAACCCATTAATGACCTAGTTATATAAAATTAAATGGGTTGGGTTCAACCCAAACCCGCTTTAACCCAATCCAACCCGCCCAAACCCATTAATCTTATATTTATTGACTTAAAAAAGAAACTCTCCCTCTCTTAACAAATAAGTTGGTTGTAGCTTGGTGGTTATTATAGTTACTATTTACATAAGTGGTGAAGGTTCAAATCACATTACATTTATGTTATTTTTACACAAGTGGCGAAGCCATTTGACTATGTTCGAATTCCGGGTTTGACCGAACCACTTAGGTTCAAAACCGGTCAGACCAATTTAAACCACTTAAGTTCAAGGGTGGTTGAACCATTTAGATCTGTATCAGTCTGGTCAGACTAGACCGGTTCAGTCAATGGTGGATTGACTTGGACCGAACCATATCAGGTTTGTGCACAGGCTCAGGACCGGACCGGCTGACCTTCGGATCGGGTCATGCTACTGTTGATCGGGCGAACGGTTTAGACCGGGCAAAGCACGCAGAGGCTGAATCATCTAGCTCAAGCCGTTCAGATTCGGGTCAACCCGGATTGATTTCTATTGGGTCGGGTCGGACTTTGTGAATATTGGTTGGACTGGATTACCCAAATTGGACAGAGCAAGCTGTCACGGGGCTAATCGACGAGGCCCCGTGCGGCGCTCAATGGGGTCGAGAAAGCCTACAAATGCAAGCAACAACACACAAAAGGCAACAAGAAGGCACACAAATTAGACAAAAGGCAACTTGTATTGCATTAATCAGTGGTAAGCACAAGCACACAGTACAGTGTCGAGGGGATCTCATGCTTAACCTTTACACGCTTATGAGCTCACTCGACTACCTACCTCCCCTCAAAAAGTACGTTAAGCTTTTGGGGGAGTGACAATAAGAAACATCAAAAAGGTGAAAAAGCATACTACAGTATTACAATAATGCCATTGGCAATCCCCCATACAAAAGTACATGCATAGCCCACCCATGACACACACTTGGACGCTGGAGTGGCGGCTGTAGGCACGGTGGTTGGCACTTGATGGCGCGGTGAAGAGAACACTTGTTACAGTCTCCCCCACTCAATTCAACCTTCATCCTCGAAGATTAGCTTCTGCTTAAGGCTTGAACTTGTTGTGGTGAAGGAAGGTTCTTCGACTGTTCCATGAACCAGGTTTCTTCCAAGGCCCAGATAGTAGGTTGGGTAGATTGTTGGTGGATGTTCTTGATGGTGGGAAAACCTATGGCTAGTCCCTAAGTTAAGTCCCTGCTTGGTTGCTTCAAAGTAGGATTTTGACTTGTTCCTGATGGTGGTAGGAAAGTTGGTGGCCAACGCTGGGTCAAGATGGTATTTTGTATTGTTAGGGTGTTGGTTCCCATTGATTTTTCCCCAAGGGTGACTCACAAGGCTACTACGTGATTCAGTCTGAGGGATGGTGCGAAAGTGGTCCCTAGGCGGCTTGGGTGGCACTCGCTTTCCCTTGTGGTTGTGGTAGTAGGTGGGGGCGAACTTGGACACGGCCTTGGGTCTTCTGCTTTGCTTGATGGTTGTCGACGCGCACGAACTCTATTGCCGGAGAGGTGTAGACGGCTGGATGGCCTGCTGCTGTTGTAGTTGTTGGCTTGAGGGGCGGCGACTTCTTCAGCTAGTGGAGTGGGGAACTTCTCTGCTTCCTTCATGTTGGCATTGAACAAGGCTTCTTCGTGAAAAAGTTGTAGTGTAGAAACTTGCTTCCCATGAACCCTAGTAGAAGTCGTAACTGGTACCATGCAAGGGGAGCGCTCGTCCAAGATGCACAGAGAGTTGAAGTGAAGCAGGAGTGCTGCTTCTGCTTGTCTCATGAAGTCCATTCCCAAGACAACTCGGAAGTCATCCAGGGGTACCACTGAAAGATTAATCTTACTTGTACACGACCCAACTTGGAGGTCAACCCCACGAGCTATGCCTTCAATCGCCTTTGCCCCGGAGTTTACGGCCTTGATCCACCATGTCTCTTTCACAGTGTTCAGATTGAGTCGCTTAGCCTCGGCAACTGAAATGAAGTTGTGGGAGGCCCCTGTATCAACAAGGGCTTGAGTCGGCTTCCCGCCGAGGAGGATGTCTACATACTTCAGCCCCCTTTGGGCTTTCTTTGGCCTTCCATGATTGGCCTCTTTCTTCACCATGGTGTTGAAGAGTTGAAGGGCGCCCACTCTTGGCGCCTACACAGACTTTGCCTCATCACTTTGCCCGTCATCACTGAGCTTGGCGACAAGGGCATTGATCTTCTTCTTGGTTGGGCTGTTGCGAACCAAGTGATTTCCCCCACAAAGGAAGCAAGAAATTGGGGACCCAGTGGTTGGGCTTGTAATGGTGCTGAGGACCTTGCTCTCCTTGTGGCTTCTTCCCATAGTCTTGTCCTGCTGGCTTGTTGAAGCTGGAGTTGTCGTACGGAGGGTGTGAGCGACTTACTCCCTCACTCAAATTAGGGGAACACGGGCTTTCTGGCTTAGGGGCTTCTTCATCTGACAAGCTGGTCTCATTGAGTTGCTCTGCCACTGCCATTGCCGTGGCGAGATCCTGTACGTTGCAGCGTTGGAGTTCTAGTTCGGCCCATGGCTTCAGTCCGTCCATGAAGTTTAATAGTAGATCCTTGTCGAACATGTCCGTGATCTCTAAGGTAAGGGCTGAAAACTCTTTAACATAATCGTGGAGTGAGTCCCTTGCTTGAGTGCTTTCAACTTCTTCCGCGCCAGGTACTCCACGTTCTCTGGGTAGAATTGCCGCTTTAGTTCTTGCTTGAAATCAACCCATGTCTCAATGGTGCACGTACCCCATCCAATGTCTTGGCATCGCCTGCGCCACCATAGCATAGCAATGTCAGTCAAATACATGATCACTGTACGAATTTGCGTTAGGTCATCATCAATGCCAGCGGCACAAAAATATTGTTCCATTTGCCATAAGAAGTTGTCAAGTTCTCTAGCATCTCGGGAGCCGGCATAAGGTGTGGGCTCCTGAATCTTCACACGAGCAAGGACCAGTGTTGTGGAGGGGCTTGGAGTGCTGGCCACTAATCTCTTGAGGAGCGTCATGTCTCCTCTTAGTTCATCCAATTGAGTCTGGAGGTCGGAAGGAGAGGCCATGGCTACTTTCATGGCCACCCATTCAGCTCTCATCTCATCCACCTGGTCTTGGATGTCGGATCGAGATGAGCTCCCTTCTTGTCAAGATTTTGTTCCAAGGACTTCCTTGAGGGTTCTATTCAGGACGTCTTGGACCTCGTTCATAATGCCATTTAAACGGGCTTCTAGCTCCACCATGGAGCTCTCAATTGTTTCCACATTCAAGTGGATTTCTTCTACTCGGTCACGCATCTCCCCAACAGTCACTTCACAGCGAATGATGTGTGTGTCGAAGGCAACAAGCATGTCAACTGACTTGTCAGGCTTGCTTGTCTTGGATGTGCGACCCCTCGGGGCCTTCTCTGCAACGGCTTCATGACCTAGAGACTCATCAGTCTCCCTCGCATGGGCAAGGCCATGCCTAATCTCGTCGGTGAGTTCCTTGTTGTGCTTCATTGCGCCACCACTAGTGTTGCTATGCAAGGGTCACGAGCGTTGAGAAGCAACCTGCTTTGATACCAACTGTCATGGGGCTAATCGACGAGGCCCCGTGCAGCGCTCGATGGGGTCGAGAAAGCCTACAAATGCAAGCAACAACACACAAAAGGCAACAAGAAGGCACACAAATTAGACAAAAGGCAACATGTATTGCATTAATCAGTGGTAAGCACAAGCACATAGTACAGTGTCGAGGGGATCTCGTGCTTAACCTTCACACGTTTATGAGCTCACTCGACTACCTACCTCCCCCCTCAAAGAGTACGTTAAGCTTTTGGGGGAGTGACAATAAGAAACATAAAAAATGTGAAAAAGTATACTACAATATTACAATAATGCCATTGGCAATCCCCCATACAAAAGTACATGCATAGCCCACCCATGACACACTTGGACGCTGGAGTGGCGGCTGTAGGCACGGTGGTTGGCACTTGATGGCGCGGCGAAGAGAACACTTGTTACAAAGCGGCACCAAATCATCCTGCCCAGAGTCTATTTCGGATTCGGGTCGACCCGAATCAGTATATGTTGGGTCGGGTTAGACCGCATTGAACTGGTCCAAACTCGGGTCAAATTGATTTGGATTTATATTGGGTGAAGTGTATTGATTCAAGACAAAACTAAATTTAGTCAATAATTAATAGAAAATTAATGCATTAATTATAAATTATTTAATTCAAATGAAGAAAATTAAAAAAAAAAGACTAAGGAGTTAATTCTTATGTCTATAATGGTTAACCCAATGGTTATCCACAACCCAACCCAACCTAGCCCATTTAAATGGGTGGATTTGGTGATAGGTTGATCACACAACCCACCAACTAAATGGGCGGGTTGGGTTAAAAATTGCCACCCTTAGCATTGGACATGAATCAACAGTCTTATTTTCTAGGTTTGTCTTTGATCCCTGTTACTTTTCAATGTCACTTGCCATACAAGTTTTTTGAATATTTTCTTCTAAATTTGTATCAACTGTTAAGGCTGCGTTTGTTTGATATACAAATGCCGAATTAGGGTATTATGTATCCTGTTTCAAACTTATCAGCATTTATTTGACATGCAAAAAATATAATGATTAAGAGGTCAAAAATGTGTTTTCTAACATATTTGTATCTTGAGAACAAGGCATTACTGTACCCATTTTTTGATACATTTTTGTACTTTTCTGATAATTGGTGTATTTGACGAAAAGTTTAAGGCATTTAATAATATGGTCTACACTTTTCACCGATTTCAAACAAAAAGGAAGAATGCAAAAAATGGGTTACATTGTGAATTTACTTTACATTCTTGAACCAGAAAAAGGGTATTTATGCAGAATACATATTTACATTTACATCATAACCAAACACAGCCTTAATGAAAGAAAAAAAAAAAAAAAAGAAAAAAAAGAAAAACTTGTTTTAAGTCTTATTCAAACAAGTATTGGGCTTCTTGAGTTGGGTTGAGTATAGGTTGGGCTCAAGTTGGCTCATTGCACTCTGGATCTCCTAGCCACAAACCGTTTCCATATATATGCTGGTACACACAAAATACTACCGCCCAATATAGGGAACGTTTTCCCACAAATGACAAGGGGGAGATATTCTCAATGGGCGCCTGTGGTATCTTGTGGGTATGGATGTGGGAGCAATTTGTGGTTGTAGGTAGTAGATTTGAGCTTGGTCCAATATTCACTTCTGTTGTTTTTCTTATAAAAAAAAGGGTAAAATACTTGTACCTCCTTTGGGGATTTCAGTCATATACTTAGGCCTCTTAGGTTTAGATTTCTATTTGCTGAACACAAAGGCAGTGAGCAGACTGTGGAACCAACGATAACACTTTGTCACTAGTTCCCAGTCTACTTGTGACCCTTTATTTTCTGCCCTACTTTCTCATTAAGAAAAATTCCCCTATTGAGCCAACTTGCTTTTCTCAAGTCTCTATAGGTATCTGAATGGCATAAAGTGATGAGTGAAGAATTTGATGCTTCGATGAAAATGGAACTTGGACTCATTTTAAGAGTTTTGTTGTAAGAATTCTATTTTTTTAGTGAGGAAATTTGAAGAAAATTATAAATTAAAAAAGAAAAGAAAAATGGGGATTTATTGGATTAAACTTGTAAGGAAAAGTATACCAAAACATCCAATGCTGGGAAAAAGAAGGGGTCCATTTTCTTATATCCCAACTAGAAAAAGAAAAATAAAGAGAAAGGATAAAAGATGAAGGGCAATAATTGGCTTCTACTATGTTAGAGGACATGCACCCTGCCACCTTAAATTCCTAAACCCTAAATCTTTAATCCCTAATCCTAAATCTTAAACCCTAAAATTCTAAAAATTTAAACTCTAAACACTTATGCCCTAAATCCTAACACTAAATCTTAAACATTAAAATCTTAAAAATTTAAACTCTAAACACTTAAACCCTAAACCCTATGCCTCTAAACCTTAGCAATAAATCTTAAACATTAAAGTCCTAAAAATTTAAACTCTAAACACTTAAATCCTAAATCAAGAACTCTGAAATCTAAACTCTAAACCCTTAAACCCTAAACCCCTAAGGCTCTAAACTCTGGCACTAAATCTTAAACCCTAAAACCCTAAACATCTAAATCCTAAGCCTCTAAACCCTAATCCTAAATCTTAAATCCTAAACCTTAAAGTCTAATTAATAAACTCTAAACCCTTAAATCCTAACCCTAAATTCTAAATTCTAAACTCTTAAACTTTAAATCCCTAAACCCTAAAATTAGAATGTAAAATGACTATGGAAGGACACATGTCCTCCAACATGGTAGGAGCCAAGTATCTTCCAAAGGATGAAGGAGGGATAGGGGAAGAATGCAAAATAATTGAATTAACTAAAAACGAATACCCCTAGCTCATCTGAATTCCCAAGAAGTAAACCAAATTCCACAATTTCTGACTTCTCTTATCTCATTTACAGCAAGAAACAAAGCTTCTAAGATTGTGCCCAATACAGCTTCTTCCACACCATGAACACCACCGGGAGGGCCACTTGCAGCCATAACAAAGTGTTCAGGTCTCCTGCCCATGAGAATCCTACTTGCAGCCATAATACTACAACCATGCGTTGGAATCATTTCCCATATAAATACTTATATGTTGTAATTCATGGAGAGATATTTCTGATGTATCATGTGGGTGGGGAATGTGGGGCTACTGTTAAAAAAAAGTAACAAAAAACCAAAAGAGCCTGATTATTATTTTTCAGAAGACCAATCACGCTTAAATGAAAGTTCTATAATTTTTTCTTATTCTAAGATATGTAATATCAAACTGCGTTATTTCATAATTAATACATGATAACACCCAAAACTTAGACTTTTTTCACTTATTGAAAAGTAACTCATTATGCACCATCCAAATATAGTAAACGGCTACAGCAATCCGTTCCAAAAACTTCTATTTATACTCTTTATCAGCAAGGCTATTCACAAACAAATCCAATTCAACACAATTCCTGATGAAAATTGAACCTCATGGGATATAAACAAAGTAGCACTTTATAAATAAATAATTAACAGATTCAGTCTCAAAATCACAAACAGGGACCAACCATCCAAACAATATCATCTCTAAACAAATTAAAATTCGCTGATATGATAGACAAAAATCTTTCACCTTGAACTGACCCTTGGAATTTAGGGTCCAAACAACTTTATACATATTTCTCCCCTAAAGCACATGCGTATTACAGATATCCCTTACAAAGACATTATCATATATTCGGTCCCCCATTTTCCCCAAACAGATGCGGTGGACATATATAAAGGCAATGTGTCAAGTTGGCATTTTCCTACTTTCTGATTTCTTCTTGGTATTTATCTATTTTCTTAATTTTTTGTATTTTATTTTAAACATATGAAAAAGTAATCATTGTATATTTTGATTAGATCAATAAAATTGTACACTATTATAGAGAAAGAGACTTTTGGATTTTATAAGGCCTCTTATTTTAATGCATGTTATTATTACATTTAAAAGAGAGAAGGAGAGAGAATAGAAATACAACATAATGAAGTAAAATATTAATAAGTCAAATAAAATAAATAGGTTGGGGTTAAACAACCAAACATAAAACAACAAAAATAAAAATATTAATTTAAAAACCCATTAAACTTTCACTTAAAAAACAGACCATTAAGATCCATTTTCGATGAGACCGGTTTCCCATAAAAGGGTTCACATATAACTGTTTTAAAACGGATCCATTAAAACCGTATGCTAACCATGTAATATTATGGGTAATAATAATGATAACAACAACAACAACAACAACAATAATGAATTATCAAATAAATAATCATATTCATAATCATAAATAATAATAATCACAATCATAAATCAAATATATTGATAATAAAAAATTAATTTAAGTAATAATAATAATAAATTATTTAAATAATATAATGATAATAATCATTTATTTTAAATAATAAATTGTTAAAATATTAAATTAATAATAATAATAATAATGATTTAAATATAGAAAAATAGATAATAATAATATCATCATCATCATCATCAATAATAAATCATAAATTAGAGTAGTAATAATAATATATTATTAAATAACTTAAATAAAAATAATTATTAAATAATAGTAATAAATACATTAATAATATAAAATATTAATTTAAGTAATAATAATAATTTATTTTAAATAATAAATTGACTTTGTTTTGGCCATTCTTATTAGAGTTTATTTTAGCTTTTGGCAAAGTGATTAGACAATTCTTTTGATTGCTTCAATTTGTTTATAAGTCTTGATTATTTCTTTCGTGATTAACAAAACTCGTGTAGTAACTTACTAAAATTCCCGCGAGGGTTCATAGGTGCTCTAAAAAGCCTCAACACACAAGGCCAGCTCTGCATATTGAAAGAGTTGTTTTAACCATTTGAAAGACGTTTGTATAAAGAGCTTTAGCAATATTTCTCTAGATTAAAGAAATTAAGATGAATTAGGCCATGTTCGAGAGTACTTAAAAATAAGGGCTTATTTTTTAAGCCCAAATTTCTAACTTTTTTAAGTGCTTATACAATATGGACTTGTTCAATTTTTTTCTTTCAAAATTATCCCTAATTGAATTTTATAAAAGTGCTTTTTGTAAAAGTACTTTCATAAAAGTGCTTTTATTAAGTATTTTCATAAAAGTACTTCTATAAAAGTGCTTTCGTAATAAAAGTGCTGTTTTAAAGTGCTTTCGTAAAAGTACTTTTATAAAAGCACCTCTATAAAAGTGCTTGTGTAAAAGTACTTTTATAAAAATGCTTTCGTAAAATTTGAAAGAAAATGAAAGATAAAATAGTCACAAATGCTTATTTAAGTGCTTATTGGAGAAAAAGACTACAAAATGTCCAATTTGAAATAAATGCTAATTTTTTAAAATAAGCACTTAAAAAAGTTGGATACTAAATGCAAATAAGTACTTATTCAAGTATTTATTTTTAAGCACTTACTTATTTTTAACATAAGCAATCCCAAACATGGCCTTAAACCATTTAACAACATAAAAATAAATAAATTGCAGGTAGCAGACATCAAAGTTGGTTGAATATATAGGTGATTTTTGTTTGAATGTCAGTTTATGAAGATGGCCTCTTTATCAAGGTGTGCATGGGTAAGTATCCTCACATGTCATTGTCCGAGGCGAATAAGATTCCAAATGTGGGCCCCACCCAATGTGTTAAACTATTGTTGATCATTGTGGGTCCCACCCACTCCACCCCGAGTTGGGATGTGCTCCCAACAATCCCAAGATGATGTGTCCCCACATCTCACCATGAGATTAAGATCCGCCATAAGGTTGAGACCCACTATTTTTGAGAAGTGCACAAATAGATCATATTGGATTAATGATTTTGTTGGAAGCAGATCCGTTCTCTGCCACCCTATCATAACTAAAGAGTCATATTAATATGTAGAAAATACAATGAATTTTAGGGAGATTTATAGTTTACTCCCTCATATAAATTTTTATTGATTTTCTCAATGTATTGTCATAAATTTTCACCTATGCAATAGTATTCCTTTTAAATTGTGATAGATTACTCCATCTGTCACTATTTCTAATTGTACAAATTTATAAAATTTAGGGATAAATTGACTGCACTCCACCTCAGAATTCTAAATTCAACTGCAAGCCTACAACATTTCAAAATTATAATTAAACACCTCCACCTATAATACTCATATCCACCCGTGAATTAGCATCAATTCCGAACTGACACCTATCCCAACTGTACCGTGGAGCTAAGATTTGTTGGGATTGACTGAACAGTAAAAACCCCTAAAATAAATTATGAGGTGGAGGAATCTCACCAATTAAGTTCATGAGATCCAGCAAAATCCAATGTCATAGAGTGAAATACATGGTTGTATAATCGCAATTTATTAATGAATATGTTCTTTGTAGTGCGCTATATAGTAGCATTTGCTATAAAGAAAAAAGGCCCTTCTCGATGTAGAATTTGTGGAGTAGATTCACAATTATCATTATCTGAATAAGCATTTATTTTGGGCCAGGACCACACAAATAAGCACTTAATTGCAGTTGAGAAATAAAATTGAAATAATCACTTATTTAAGAAGCTTATTTTCAAGTGCTTATTTCCTTTTTGTCTTATTTCAGCGCGTCACATCATTTTAAAAATACATATACTACCCCTATTTAAAATAAGTATTTTTTCACCAAATGCTCATAAATGCTTATTAGAACAAATACCTGTTTTTAAGAACTTACTCAAAAATCATATATGTCAAGAACATGTGCAGGACGTATGACTTACACGTGGCCATATGGGTGTAATAATACTTACATCTTACCATTGAAATTTTGCATCTTATTCAGAGCAAGATGCCCTCATGTTTCTTTGGAAGAGTTAAGTGGTAAATTTCAACTCTCTTCTCCTCTGTTGATTAAAATTTCCCTCATGTCGGTGAATTGGGTTGTTTACGACCTTCTTTAGGTTTATCTAACATCTAACTAATTGCCCTTTTGTAATTTGAGGGGTAAGTTAATTTTTTGTTACACCCCCAACTATCATGTCCTTAGTTCTGGTGTTTGGTGTTTGAACGTAGGGGGTATAAGTGATTTGAGTTATTCACCAGTTATTTGAGCTCAACTCACTGAATATTTGGCTTGAGAGCTTAATCAAAAGTATTTAATTAAATATAAATTTTAATATATTTTTATTTATAATACTCTCAGTACATTATGTTCTTTAATATTTTATGGTTATTTTTACTTAGTGTGACTTATTTAACAAGATATAGTCTTCTATTATTAATTAAAATTGTATAATATAGGTATTTAAGCTTGAGTTCAAGTTCGATTTTGGCTCGTTTGTAATGAAGTTGAGTCAAGTATAAAATTTATCCCTTTATTGACAAATTTTCCCTACCTTTTTCTTCGAACCAAGCACATTCTTAATGTTTATAAAATAAAGAAGAAAAAATTAGAGTTTCGATGATATCGATGCGCAATGAATCAGTGATATGGGTATATGATATATTTTGATACTTGCTTGAGGAGGTGGGTTCGTGAATGCAAGAGTAGAACCTAAATTAGTTGGAATGATTTTACATCCAAATTCAGCAGGGATAGCTTGTTGAAATTAATGTAGTAGTAAGGAATAATCCTTAATATGTATTGTCATAATAACTTTACTTTGAAAGCTATGCACCAGGCCAATTCTATTCAACAAAATAAAACTTATGGTTAATGATGGAGAGTGATTATGGTTAATGATTCAACTTTTCAAAGAAACTTATGATGTCATAATTAAATAATAAATATTTAAAAAAAGACAGAATACAAAAAATGAAAGAGTATAGAATTTTGTTGAAAACATTTAGAAACATTTTTAATGTTATATATTCATCATATTAAATAATAATAATAATTTTTATTATAATTTAAAATTTTCATGTACAATGCATATGCACATTTGCTATAAACATTTAAGTACATTTTTAATCATATATTATTACTTTTGTTGATTTTCAATGTTTATTTTAACTATGATATATCTAAAATTCAAATAATTAATATAAAGAAAAATTTCTCATGTATAAAGCTTAGATAATGTATCTGAATGGACCGAAAATGACCTTTTTTTAGTGCATCCACATCAAATTTCTACTCTTTCAATAAAGCCTGCAAAGTAAGGAATCATGTATTTCAATTTGCTATATATCTACCATAATGAGGACCATAATTAGGGCCGAAGGTTATCACATTCAATGGAATAGGTCCAGCAGCAGGTTGGAAATTTGGAAGGCATGGGTTATTATTATAACAACTCAGCATGGAGTCCGGATTAGGTAATCAGTTATCATACTGATCGTGCAATTATTTCTCTCACATGCTCCGGTAGAGATCGGATTCAATACTCACAACACAATCACTTGCAATCGTGTACGTAGAATATCTCCATACTTGTATGTTTTTATTTCTAATGCAAGGCTACAAGTAACTGTAAAGATAATATGAGTACAGTTTTGTGAGGGAGACCTTAGCTTGGAACCTCGGCTCGATACATCGGTTGCTTGAGAGACCTACAATCAAAGGTAGTTAAGCTTGAATTTCCGAGCTTTTGACTCGAGTCAAGCTCAAGCCTGATAGTTTATGAGTAAGTCCCTGCAATGTAGGGCCCCCTTTGCTAGTAAATATATGTACGTAAGAAGGTATAAGGATCAGAGAAATGGAATCTAATAGTATTTTTTGCTTTTTTTCATAGAAATTACAAGAATGCCACTCTCTACCAACTCTCTTTTGCTTTTTTTCTTTCAAATTATAAGAATGCCACTCTCTCTTTTTCTTACAAATTACAAGAATGCCATCTCTCTCTCTCCTTATAAATTACAAGAATGCCACTCTCTCTTCAACTGAGGGATACCTCAACTTAGCATCTCAGCTGCTAGGGGACCTACGATCAAAGGTAGTAAAGTTTGAGTTGAGTCGAGCTCAAGCTCAAGTCTCTAATTCAAATTGAGCTCGATCTAGATGACACTTCGACCACTGAGGGAGACCAATGATCAGCACCTCAGTCACTGAGGGAGATCTCGGCTTAGCACCTCAACAACTGAGGGAGACCTCAGCTCGACACCTTGTCAACTACGGGAGACTTTAGCTTGACACCTTTCTTGCTAAGAAAACCTAAGTTCGACACTTCAGCAACTGAGGGAGACTTTGGCTACTTGAAAGACTTGCAATCAAAGGTAGCCGAGCTCGAACTTCCAAGCTTTTGACTTGAACTTGAGCTCAAGTCTCTAATTCAAATTGAAGTCGAACCTGATGATTTATGATTTAGTCTATTATTAGTAACGAATGAATGAATAAAATAATGGTATTAAAATTTGGGCCAATTTCATGTAAAAGTATAAATGCATACAAAATAATATAAAATACAAGGTTTTACATTATGTATTTATATTTGTATTCCTTTTAAACTAAGCCTTGCAGGAAAAGCCATGGATGGCTTGAATCAACAGTTTATTGAATACCTCGGCAATTAGGCTCAGTTTGGATTTTGCAACAGAAAAAGGAGTTGGGTTCTTTGACAGAAACATATGTTTAATTTTTTCTGTGTCAAAATCTATTCTAACAGTAACAGAAACAGTACTTTGGAAAAATTAATATTATTGTTAGAGAAGGAGCACCGTAGTAGTACTAGGATTATAATATTATTTTGAGGGTTGATTGGCACAAAGATGAAGTGCCGTCTCCTCTAAATATTCTGCAATAAGCCCTACCACGCAATTCGGCAATTCTTAAATCAAGAAATCTGACAGGAATTTGCTGATTTCCTGACCTATATATAACCTCTTATATGGGTTGGGTCTGGTGGCAAAATAGCCACTAATCAACATTCACGGGCCATCAGAAAGATCAATTAAAAGCTGGAAAGCCTTTGGGATGAGTTTGCCTCTGTCACCGATTTATCTGACTGCAATTGTGGTAGTGCGTTGAAACACTTTCTGGCTGAAGGAGAGAAAGAGAAAATCCATCAGTTCCTTATGGGATTAGGAGATTCTTTGGAACCGATCCTCTTGTATGCTGCTCTTAGCTAGTTGTTGAAGAAGAGTGCGATCAATGAGAGCTCCGCCCAATCTTGATGTTGCAGCCCTGAGTATTTCTTCCCAGACTAACACTACAGAACGACCTCCAACTCCAAGTCGTAACCGGCCATTTCGAGCTTCATGGCTAACCACCTAGTTGGACCAAATGTTCAGAGTCCTCTTGCTGTGAATAAATTTGTGCATTTACCTAATGGCCGGCACCACTATCAATGCTTCACACTATTTCTCTCCATGATGTCCTGTTTGTTCCCAGTTTTACCTATAATCTGTTATTTGTTAACAAATTTTGACTAAACAATTGAAATGGCTGCTGGTTCTTTTTTCCTACTACAGCACCCTGTCTCAAGAACTACAATCGGAATGGATGAGCTCCGGGACGGACTCTATTTACCTCCATTTTTCCCCTGCCACATATGCTACTGCTAGTCCTTCAATTCACTCAGCTATAGCTTATAGCTTATGTTATGGCATCAATGTTTTAAGCCACGCTTCCAAGGCCCCTATGTCTCTTATCCCTAGAGTTCTTCTTCCTATTGGGGTGCACTGAAGGCTATAAGCGATACCTTCTCACACTAATGCTCATTTTTTATTACCATAGTAGATGATTATACAAGATGTACTTGGACCTTTCTTCACTATGTTTTGTTTTATGGTTGAGAGACAATACCAGTCATCTCTCGGTCCACTAAGATCAGAATTACTGTGGCTCAAGAGGGTCCTTGCTGATCTCAAAATTATATATATAACTTTTAATACATATTATATTATATTATTTTGGGGCAAATTAAGAGAATATGGGGATTGGGTTGGGATTTTTAATTCCACTGAGGTACAAGGTGGGGATGGGGTGGGGTATTTGAGTTCAGATCAAGAGCGGGATATGTGAAACCCAGTCCCACCCTGCTTCGTTGCCATACAATGTAAAGCCCTAACAAGTTGTGTATATAATCTATACTACTAATAAAAGAGTGAATAGCCCTATTTTCTAAACTTTTCATTAGACATTTTTACCCATTATCTAAATAACATACGACGGGCATAAAAAATGGCATGCATGTTCTTTACTCTCACTCCAAAAACTACACACTTATAATAGTTAAAAAACTATCCACTTGTAACTGTTCAAAAATTGTCCATTTATAACAGTTAAGAAATTGCCCATTTATAACTGTTCAAAACTGTCCATAATTGTAAATAGTTTTATCTTGGAGATACTGTCACGTGCAAATACACATACATATTTACTAGTTTGATGAAGTGTGCAGGTTTACTTGCATAATTGTTCAAGTTGTATTTCAACAATCACATAATTGCTCAATTATGTATGTGTAATATTTAATTGAAGTTGTATTGCTATAAAGTGTGCCCTGAAGTTACTAGGTCATAATGTCTTGCAAATACATAGAACAGTACAAAGTTTCATCTCACAGGCATTCATGAATTGGAGGTTGAAATCATGTGATCCTTCATCGCATTTGACCCTTGACTGATCTCCAGCAAATTTAGGTGGTGTTTGGGAGTGTTTTCTGTTTTTAAATGGGATTTTTTTAGTTGTTAGATAAGCACATTTGAGTGTTTGGTGTAACATTCTAAAAAGGATTTTTCCAAAATATAAATGGGTTTTTTTAAAAAAAGATTTTTTGGTCATGTAAAATGGGCTTTTTTTTTAAAAGGCTTTTTGGTTTTGTAAAATGGGCTTATTTTTTGAAAGGGTCTTCTCCAAAACGTAATAAGCTATAAGCCAAAAAATTTGGCTATTTTCAAAATGCTTTTTTTATGAAAAAGCACTTTTTTTTACCAAACGCCAAATCAGGCTTCTCTGGGTTCTTTTGGTTCTTATTGGTCATTATAAGCACTGCCACACAGGATAGACTATCAGACATTAGCTTCGTTGGCCCTCCATAAATAGTGTTTTATATATCTTTCTAAAATTAATAAGGGTCCAAACAATTCCATGCCTTGTACTGAATCTGGATTATCAAGCCATAAGTCATTTTTCGGACCATAATCTCAAGGTGATAATTCTGACATTAATGCATAAATTCTTCTCTACATAATAATAGGCTAGTGTGGCCTAGAGGTGTCTAAAGAGGCCAAGGTTCTCTCACCACAGGCCTCACATCAAGTCTCTCCTCTCATTTTTCACATATGTAAAGTATTAAAATCATCTTATGTCTTCTCATAAAACTCTCTAATATCTAAGTTTCATCAATCAATTAGGTTGCATTTGGAACTAATGTAAAAACATCATCTGTGTAAATATTTACGTTGGTTTAATTTTGTCGGTGTTTAAAGAAGTGTACGGTCATGATCGTTATAAAACTCCATTCTTGTTCAATTTTGCACATGTTCAGATGGGGTGGAATTTTATGTTGTAAATCGATGTAAAAATTCATTAAAGCAGAGTTTTGCATCGATTACTGAGGATTTGAGACACACATAATTTGTTATTTGTCAGAATTTTTGGAGCCTTTGGAAGGATTGGAATTGAACGAGTGTTGGTCCATACTTTGGGTCCCTTTTGTTTGTCTATCTGAAAGTTTTCAGATAAGTCCATACGCTCGAGCTTTGAAATTGAATATAACTCTATCTCTATCTTTGAATTCTTATCCAAACAAAAGGATATGAACTATCGTTCATGGGGAGTCCTGAGTTGAAGCTTTTTGGAGCGTGGTTTAGCCCATTTTCTTTCAGGGTCAAATTGGCTCTGAAACTTAAGGGGATCCAATATGAATACGCAGAAGAAGATCTCCAGAATAAAAGCCCTGAACTTCTGAAATACAGCCCAGTTCATAAGAAGATCCCTGTGCTTGTTCATGACGGAAAACCCATCGTGGAATCGCTCATTATTCTCGAGTACATCGATGAAACTTGGAAGCAGAATCCATTGTTGCCTGAGGATCCTTATGAGAGAGCCATGGTTCGATTTTGGGTTACATTTGCAGAAGAGAAGGTAAGTGTGGTTGTTATGTCACTTCCTTTTTATTTTATCCATTATTACAAGTTTAACAGAGATACATGGAACTTTGGGAAAAGAGACCAAATGATCTGAAAATGGAACTCTTTGTCGAAATACTAGGCTTGAGAATTCTGGGTTCAGTTTTAGAAAATCTACATACATCAGTTTCCCTTCTTTTTTTTTAATTTATTTGTATCTATTTGTTATTGGAAGAGCTTGTGTAGGGAGAGAAGAACGCCACCTTCCTAAATTTGCCTGATTTGTTCTTGGGGTAAATTGCTGAAACTTTGTATGAAGTTTTTGACTGTTGCTGAAATCCCCTTAAAGTTTAGTAATTGTAATCACCTTTCCTAAACTTTCTGACACAGTTGCAAGTAAATCCTTTAGTTAAAATCCTTTAATAAGATGCATGAAAATGTCTGAAAAAAAAAAGAATTTAAAGTTGCAGCCTTACCTTTGAGGCCCCGTTCACTTTTCGGTAAGTTATTTACCCATGTTCTTTTATTTCTCAGGTAAATAAGGCGATGACCATTTTAACCATTGAAATCCAATATTAAAAGAGGCATTTTTGTCCCATTCAAGTTTTGGAAATTTTCCCCCTATGTGGGAAAGTTATTTACCCACCTAGGAGGAAGTGATACTCGGGAAAATAAACTTTCCCTGATCCCCACATAAAGCTGAAAAAAGAACATGAGATTCTTGGTCAATGGGAACCAAAATCCCATTGACCAACTTTCCCCCCTCTCCAAATCCAAAAAAGGAACGCCCCCTGAGGTTGTATTTAGAAAAGATGCAAATAAGTGTGAATGCAAATATGTGGAGTGTAAAGCGGTTCATATAAATTGCAAAATTGGGTTAAGTTTGCATTGACAAATTTACCTTTTCATCAAACAGATTTTTAGTTGTAATGGATGCAAACATGAATTCCAATAAAACATATGTTTTTTTTTTTATTTTCAAAAGCCCACTTGAATGCAAATTGTACTTTTATATCTTATTATCAATGTAAATATGCATTGGTCAGTCATTTGTCAATGCATAAATGTATTGTTGCCAAACATAGGCAAAAGTGAACCAAAGTGCAAATTTACCCCAAACCGGGATTTACACTCCATTTGCATCGTTTCCAAATGCAGCTTGAGTGAGTAATATGAAAGACAAATTTGAAAAAATAAATCAATTTCAGAAAAGATATTAGAAGGATTTGTGCTGATGATTTATATGAAGAAAAAATTTGAAAAATAAATATTTTGATCAAAAGTAATTGCACAGATATTTTGAGCATTTTCATGCCTCTTTTTAGAGGATTCTAACAAAAGGAATTACAACTATATCAGAAAGTTTGAAGGAAGTAATTGCAACTACCAAACTTCAGGAGAAGTTTGAAGGAAGTTTGAAGGAAGTTTCAGCAACAATCAGAAACTACAGGGCAGAGTGACTGTTCAGTCATTGTTGAGGGCTTAAATCAGAAAATCTTATAACCGCTTGATTAGTGTATATGATCAAACAATATCAAATAATATTTCGAGGGTAAAATACAGCATAATTTGATTGCTTATTCCTCTTATCTACATGATTCAGGCTATTTCTATTATAGAGAAATGATATGACTAATCTAAACCATTCATCAGGTACAGAACCTTGACAAGTCCACATGCGTTCACCATATATTCCACATCAGCCCTATAGCCCCACTTGCACTAGAGTAGCATCTGAACAATATTAGCCAGCCCAAGTTTAATGTTTTTAATTTAGACCGTCTAGAAAAGGGGCTT